>NW_022990703.1:0-28445 GCF_902827175.1 Gymnodraco acuticeps
AACAGAGCTCATGGTTGTGGCACCCAAGGCGCTGCTCCAGAAGGTTGGTGACTTCGTCCTCGAGGTCGACGGCTGCTCCATCTCCCCATCTCCTGAAGCCCACAACCTGGGTGTCATCCTCGACTCCACCCTCTCCTTCCACTCCCACGTCAAGTATGTGACCAAATCGGCCTTTTACCACCCAAGGAAAATTGCAAGACTCCGACCGTCACTCTCGGAGTCGGTTGCCGAAACCCTAGTCCATGCGTTTGTCACCTCCCGCTTGGACTACTGCAATGGTGTCCTGTTCGGGGTTCCCAACAAAACCCCGGACAGGCTCCAGTCAGGGTTTCCGTTAGCCGGTAATTACCGGTTTTTAGCTGGTAAAATGTATTAAAAACCGGTAAATTCAAAACCTGCCGGTCAAAATGTCTGGTAATAATTAGGGAGGCTCCGATAGATCGGCCGCCGGTCATTATCGGCCGATATTCACTCTTAATAGTTTAATCGGTGCTCTCTATAAAGACCGATCAGGAGAGCTGGATCTGATCGATATGGACATAAACGCAAGTGAAGTGTAACCGGACACGCGAGAGATCAGATCAGCTGCTGAGTCTGACCGAGACACGCAGCTCTGCATAATCACCTGAAGCCCCGCCCTCTTTTTAACGAGCTGCAGGAGCTGCATGAGAAACTGACGGGCTGTCAGGAGAGAGAGGGAGGGAGAGGGGAAAAGAGAGGATCCGTTTCTCCCGTGTTATTATTCAAAGTTAATGTAAACTTTTGAATAATGTACTTCATCTACTACAAGTAGTTTGTTTGAATGTAATAATTATGTTGTTTGTTGTTTGTGGAATAATTTATTGAAAAATGAATCTGAATTTTTCGATCTGTTACGATTATAAACTGAAGCAATATAAAAATGAGCCCCGTGAACTGAGTTTTAAACTGAAGCATATCTGCTCATAGTCCGGTAATTACCTGCTAACGGAAACTCTGCTACACAACTCTTATTATTATTATTGAAATATGACCGGTAATTTTCAAATGTGTCCGGTAAAATAAATTCTGCCCGGACATTTGACCGGCGAGAAAAAATCCTAGCGGAAACCCTGGCTCCAGTATGTCCAAAACTGTGCTGCTAGGGTACTCACAAATACAAAGCCATGGCAGCACATCACTCCCACCCTCATCCACCTCCACTGGTTGCCGGTCAAGTCCCGCATCACCTACAAAGTCCTCCTCCTCACCTACAAGTCCCTCCATGCCCATGCCCCCCAGTACCTATCGGACATCCTTCGCCCACATGCCCCACCCCGGAACCTGCGGTCCTCAGACTCTGGCCTGCTTACCACCCCCCGCACCAAACTGCGAACCTTCGGGACAGAGCTTTCAGCGTGGCAGCCCCCCCCCCTCTGGAACGCTCTCCCTGCGGAGATCCGCAACATCCCGACGCTTGACGCCTTCAAAAGGGCCCTCAAGACCCATCTGTCCACCAAGGCCTTTGGCCCCTAATCTATTTGTTGTTTTGTCTGTCTGACTGGTTGTCTGATTGCCTTTTGTTTTGTTATGTTTGTTTTGCCCTGTTCTTCCTTGTAAAGCGACCTTGGGTCCCATGAAAGGAGCTATTATTATTATTATTGTTCTGTGGTTGTTGTGTGATTGCCGTTGTGGTAATCTTGTGTTGTTGTTGTTGCAGTGCCTCCCCCTGTGGCCGGAGAACCCCTCAGGGAAGTTGTGTCTTCGCGTCGTTGGTTCTGAATCCTCCTCCAATTTCTTCTTCTTCAACCGACAGGACAGCGGCATCCTCCTGAGGCTGGACCAGGTGAGAGATCATAGCATATTATTATTATTATTGTTATCCACAGAGAGGCTGGATCGTGCATAACTACACATATTGTGTGTGTGTGTAGTGCGGTGGGATCATCGTGGACGTCAACATGTCGGATCACTCGACCATCATCAGCTTCAACGAATATTACGAAGGAGCGGCTCCTGCTCTGTTGCTCAACCACACACCCTGGGTCAGCATCAGATACAAGCAGAGGTACACACACACATATATACACACACACACACACACACACACACACACACACACACAGATTGAAGTTATATACTGTATGTAGTTGCCAAAATCCTATCAGTTTGTCTTATACGTTTCTTTTCATGGCCACATGGAGAACTTGGGGACTATCAGATTCGCAGCTTGGGTAAAAAAATCCACTGGACGTTTTGATTGGTTGATCTTGAACGTGTATTGCCAAAAAACAAATACAAAAACAATATCAACTTGGAGCTTAAACTTCAGCAGTAGATTTGAATAATCTGTTTGACTGAGACTAAGATCAGTGACAGTTGATCTGCTTCCTGCTGCTATCCTGTCACGCACCGCTCCTCCAACTTAAAGTTTTAGCCCCACCCTCACCTGAGTAAGGCACACTTCTTGCTGCAATAGAAAAATGCATTAATAAAAGTTGCAAATAGATCCAATGCGGCTCCTAACCTGTATCTGTTCCCAGCGGCTCGGCGGGGGTCCAGGACCTGAACCCCGGAGAGGCTCGGCTCTTCGCCTGGGACGACCCGTCCGGAGAGAGGTCGCTCAGCTGGAGCTGCATGGAGAACCACGGAGACCTGGACCTGCTGAAGGTCTGACATTACCCCCATTACCCTCATCACCCTCATTACCCTCATCACCCTCATCACCCCCATTACCCTCATCACCCTCATTACCCTCATTATCATCAAACACTCATTACCCCCATTACCCTCATCACTCTCATTACCCTCATCACCCTCATTACCCCCATTACCCTCAAACCCTCATTACCCTCATTACCCTCATTACCCTCAAACCCTCATTACCCTCATTACCCGCATCAACCTCATTACCCTCAAACCCTCATTACCCTCATCATCCTCATTACCCTCAAACCCTCATTACCCGCATCACCCTCATTACCCTCAAACCCTCATTACCCTCATCATCCTCATTACCCCTCAAACCCTCATTACCCTCATCACCCTCATTACCCTCAAACCCTCATTACCCTCATTACCCTCATCACCCTTATTACCCTCATTACCCTCATCACCCTCATTACCCTCATTACCCTCATTACCCCCATTACCCTCATCACCCTCATCACCCTCATTACCCTCATCACCCTCATTACCCTCAAACCCTCATTACCCTCATTACCCTCATTACCCTCATCATCCTCATCACCCTCATTACCCTCACCCCATCACCCTCATTATCCCCATTACCCTCATCACCCTCATTACCCTCATTACACTCAAACCCTCATTACCCTCATTACCCTCATTATCTCCATTACCCTCATCACCCTCATTACCCTCATTACACTCAAACCCTCATTACCCTCATCACCCCCATTACCCTCATCACCCTCATTACCCTCATTACCATCATCACCCTCATCACCCTCATTACCCTCATCACCCTCATTACCCTCACCCCCCTTCACCCTCATTATCCCCATTACCCTCATCACCCTCATTACCCTCATCACCCTCATTACCCTCACCCCCCTTCACCCCTCATTATCCCCATTACCCTCATCACCCTCATTACCCTCAAACCCTCATTACCCTCATCCCCCCATCACCCTCATTACCCTCATTACCCCCATCACCCTCATCACCCTCATCATCCTCATCCCCCCATCACCCTCATTATCCCCATTACCCTCATTACACTCAAACCCTCATCAGCCTCATCACCCTCATTACACTCAAACCCTCATCACCCTCATTACCCTCACCCCATCACCCTCATTATCCCCATTACCCTCATCACCCTCATTACCCTCATCACCCTCATTACCCTCATTGCCCTCATTACACTCAAACCCTCATTACCCTCATCACCCTCATTACCCCCTTTACCCTCATCACCCTCATTACCCCCATTACCCTCATTACCCTCATTACCCCCATTACCCTCATCACCCCTCATCACCCTCATTACCCTCATCACCCTCATCACCCTCATTACCCTCATTACCCTCATTACCCTCAGTACCCTCATTACCCTCATCACCCTCATTACCCTCATTACCCTCATCACCCTCATTACCCTCATTACCCTGATCACCCTCACCCCCCCATCACCCTCATTACCCCCATCACCCTCATCCCCCTCATTACCCTCATCATCCTCATCCCCCCATCACCCTCATTATCCACATTACCCTCATTACCCTCATTACCATCATCATCCTCATTACCCTCATTACCCTCATCCCCCCCATCACCCTCATCACCCTTATCACCCTCATTACACTTAAACCCTCATCCCCCCATCACCCCCATCACCCTCATTATCCCCATTACCCTCATTACCCTCATCACCCCTCATCACCCTCATTACCCTCAATACCCTCATCACCCTCATCACCCCCATCACCCCCATCAACCCATCATCGAGGGCTTATGCTCTGGCTGTCTCTCCACAGGCCACATTAGTAGAGACTGTAAACGACGGCTCATCTTTAGAGTTTGCAAGCAAGTCCACCCAAGTGTCCTCAATCTCAATCTTTATTTATTTATATAGCACATTTTAAACAACCTCAAGTGCTGTACAGGGAATACAGAGTAAGTTGGACCATGACAACTTAAATAACACTGCCGCTGAGGCACCAGTTAGCGAATCTTACACAGGGTATTTCAAGCCAGAAGAAAGGAAAGCCATAGGAAAGGCTTGAGGAAAGAAATATAGGAAACATGTTGAATGTACCTTGTTACTGGAATGAAACGGAGACTCTTGTCTAGACCTGGATCATTGCCCTGCGTCAGATTCACTAACTGGTGCCTCAGCGTTATTTTAAGTTAAACATCAGTTTTATTTCTATATGATTTTGGCCGCTACACCCACTATCATGTGTTCCTCTGTTCTGGGTCTATCTGGTTCTGGTCTCTGGTTCTGGTCTCTGGTTCTAGTCTCTGGGGTTCTGCTGTGTTCAGGACGATGTGGGCCAGTTCTCCTACGACAGCCGGTCTCAGGTCCATTGGGTTTCCTTCCTCGACGGACGGCAGCGGGTTCTCCTTTTCACCGAAGATGTTGCTGTGGTGACGAAGGCTCGGCAGGCGGAGGAGCTGGAGCAGTTTGAACAGGAAGTGAAGGTTTCTCTGCAGAACCTCGGACTCTCATTGGTCAACAACAGAGGGAGGCAGGAAGTCGCTTACATCGGCATCACCAGGTATCTTCATCTTCCTCATCATAATGATTATACAGATGTAGCACCTCATTTCAGACTCCAGCTTACAGCTTCCTGCCTACGACCTGCCTAAGACCAGTATCGAGGAATGTTAAGCCCTCCCACTATTTTCCAAGAGGGCGTTGCCAGATTTTAAATTTCAGGTTTGAACCAGGAGATGGCGCTTCATTCACAAATACAGAAAGACAAATTTCATGGACTTGCAGTTGTGTTTTGAAGAGCATTTGAACACATCAATATTTTAGATCAACTAAAGTATATCTAATCTTGTAATTCAATAATATATAGTCTTTATATATTACATAATCATAATAATAATGTAAATGTTTACACTACACTTCTTTATTTGTTATGCTCATACTTTTACCTTTACAATCGTTTGCTTTAATATGCAGTATATTGTTGTGTTTGCTTCCTCCTGCTCCCTTTCGGACACAGACTGTTTGATTTATTATTATTATTAATATGAAGATATTATTAAGATAAGATGTTACTTTATTGATTGAACATTTTAGTTTAGAACGTGCTGTCCCACGGTAACTCAGAAGGCTCACAGGTCACATTCCGACCATCATTTAAAACAATAGGTGCTTTCACACCGTCTACAGTTTGATTTGTATAGAGGGAGCTGCTGGAGAAGAAAGATCAGGGGGGAGAGAGCTGTGGTTGATGGGCCATTAGTTGTGTAAACACACAGCTGAGAGCTGCCGTTTCACTCATTCACGCCTTCATCTCCTCCCGCCTTGACTATTGCAACTCCCTCCTCTACGGCATCAGCTCCACCTCCCTCAGTAGACTCCAGCGTGTCCAGAACGCAGCCGCCAGACTCCTCACCCACACCCAATCATGGCATCACATCACCCCGGTCCTCAAAGAACTCCCCGTTACACACCGCATCAATTACAAACTCCTGGTCCTCACTTATAAAGCCCTCCACCATCTGGCCCCCCCCTACCTCACTGACCTCCTCACCCTCTACCAACCACCCCGGTCCCTCAGATCCACCTCAGCCGGTTTGCTTTCAATCCCCAAGGCCAAACTCCGGAGCTTCGAGGACAGAGCCTTCTCTGTGGCAGCCCTGAAGCTCTGGAACTCACTCCCCCAAGACCTCCGTGAGTCTGAGTCCCTCACCCTGTTCCAGTCCCGCCTCAAAACCCACCTCTTCAACTCTTTATCTATAAAGCCCCCCCCCCTCTTAATCAACTTCCTCCTGACTGCTTTTCTGTTGTGTTTTGTTTCTTTTTGGCTTTGTCTCTGTTTTTTTGTTTTGTTTGTATACCCCCCCTCCCAAATGTAAAGCGTCTTTGGGTCCAGAAAAGCGCTATATAAAATTAATATATTATTATTATTACATACAACTATTTTTTAAATCAATAAAAACATTTTCTAAATCCATAAAAGCATTTCAATTAATATTGGGAGTCATGTCGTTACTTTGTTTAGAATGTGGCCGTGTAATAAGCGGGATCATTTGCAGCGACTTGTTCCTTATGGGGAAAATAACACCCTTCAGTAGATCAAGATCCCTCCGCTACGCGTCGGGATCCTGATCTGCCGACGAGGCTCCATTAAAATATAATTATTTGTAGTGAATTACTGAGTTTAGGGTCGTTAATAACGTTTTAATGAAGTTGAATACAGTATATTCATATGTGTCAGTGATTTCATGTCAATTGGGCGAACATAAACATAAATGATCGTCGTGAAGATGATGATTAAATTAGGATTACAAATCGAGAGCCGAGCTGCATTTCCTCCCGTTCGTTTTTTTCGACTAAACAACATTATTTTGTTAAATAACAACATGGTGATGTTTTGTAAATGATTACATGTCTCTTATTTAGCACAGAGTATGATATCCGTGACATATGGATCTGAACAAAGTTCCGCTGTACATCCAGCGTACTCTCTCTGACTTTATTTCACATGCGCTCCAGTGTGGAACCCCACTGCACCCCCTGGTGGATCAATGATCCATTGCAGCTGGCTTCATTATAATTACATGTATTTATCACGGGGGAGGTCTCAAGTCAAGCTGGAGGTTTTCCCTTGAGCTAGGGCAGATCACCTACCAATCACGGCCCTCGCATTTCAAACTGTCTGAAATGAAGCGCTACATCTGTAGCAGTAGCAGTGTGCGTTCAGCCGGACGGTTCAGGATCCAGATGTAACCTTTAAATGTGGATTGTGTGAATATTTATTGCGAATGTATGAAATATGTTGATATATCACAAGTTAATGTTGTTATTGAATTGTATGGTACAAAGCATCTTGTATAGTTTGAGATTTATGTTATTTTTGTACATGGTCTAAACCAATTAACTAACTAAACTATGAGAAACCCTCAGTTCCCAGAGAACCACTGACTTATATCACTGTGTGTGTGTGTGTGTGTGTGTGTGTGTGTGTGTGTGTGTGTGTGTGTGTGTGTGTGTGTGTGCAGCTCAGGTGTGGTGTGGGAGATGAAGCCAAAGAGCCGCTGGAAGCCCTTCAGCCAGAAGAACATCAACCTGCTGGAGGAGGCGTTTCAGAAGCAGCGTGGCGGGGGTGGCGACGGCTGGGTCACTCTGGAGACTCACCTGGAGGTCAGAGGTCACACACACCACTATCAGCTGATCATGTGATCTGTCCGCTGACTGTGTGTGATGTCATGATGTTACAGGTGAAACTGGGCGGAGCCACCATGATGATGCGGAAGCCCATTTCATGCCAGGTGAGGAGGAACTTCCTGTCAGGGATCCAGGTCGAGTTCAAGCAGTCGCAGCACCAGCGCTGTCTGAGGGCCCAACTGCACTGGCTGCAGGTACACACACACACACACACACACACACACACACACACACACACACACACACACACACACACACACACACACACACACACACACACACACACACACACACACACACCTGTCTGACACTCTCTGTTTGCAGGTGGACAACCAGTTGCCCGGCGCCATCTTCCCGATCGTCTTCCATCCCGTTCCTCCGCCCAAATCCATCGCTCTGGACTCAGGTGGATCCTCTTTGTTAAATGTTTTTTAAATTTTTTTATTCGTGATTCAGTTTGTGATTTTAACTCGGAGCCCTGCCTCCACAGAGCCGAAGCCCTTCATCGAAGTGTCCGTAATCACGAGGTTCAACCGGCACAGCAACGTCATGCAGATCAAGTGAGTGGCCACCAGTGGAAAGTGAGGGAAACCACTTTAACGTGAGGGTAAACCAAGTGTGTCACTCTCTACCCTTCAGGTACTTCATGGCTCTGGTTCAGGAAATGGCGGTGAAGATCGATCAGGGTTTCCTGTCGGCCATCTTGGCTCTGTTCACCCCCGCTGCTGAGCTTCATGCCGAGCGGCAGAAGGTAGAGACGTAGAAATAGAAGTAATAGAAGTATATATAAATGTACAGAATTCAAACAGTATATCCCTGTTTCAGGCCGGGCTGTTGGATAAAGACCTGAAGAAGCTTCAGACGGAGCTGATGGAGACTTCGCTCTCCGACCAGTCCACTGTCAGCTTCTTCCAACACTTCCACATCTCCCCCATCAAGGTCCACACATAATATATTTGATACATAATACATATGTTATATAATACTTACATTAATTATATAATAAGTGTATATGTTACATGTTGCAGCTGCACCTGAGTCTGTCTCTGGGCTCCTCCGGCTCAGAGGAGTCTCCCGAGGCGATGCAGAGTCTGAACCTGCTGCTGCAGAGCATCGGAGCCACGCTGACTGACGTGGACGACATCGTCTTCAAGTGAGAGAGAGTCCTACTTCCTGTTCTTTTCTTTCTGTTCCCTGCTTCCTGTATCCTGCTTCCTGTATCCTGCTTCCTGTATCCTGCTTCCTGTTCTTTTCTTTCTGTTACCTGTTTCCTGTATCCTGCTTCCTGTTCCCTACTTCCTGTTATTTTCTTTCTGTTCCCTGCTTCCTGTATCCTGCTTCCTGTATCCTGCTTCCTGTTCCCTACTTCCTGTTATTTTCTTTCTGTTCCCTGCTTCCTGTATCCTGCTTCCTGTATCCTACTTCCTGTTCTTTTCTTTCTGTTCCCTGCTTCCTGTATCCTGCTTCCTGTTCTTTTCTTTCTGTTCCCTGCTTCCTGTATCCTGCTTCCTGTTCTTTTATTTCTGTTCCCTGCTTCCTGTATCCTGCTTCCTGTATCCTGCTTCCTGTATCCTGCTTCCTGTTCTTTTCTTTCTGTTCCCTGCTTCCTGTATCCTGCTTCCTGTTATTTTCTTTCGGTTCCCTGCTTCCTGTATCCTACTTCCTGTATCCTGCTTCCTGTATCCTACTTCCTGTTCTTTTCTTTCTGTTCCCTGCTTCCTGTATCCTGCTTCCTGTTCTTTTATTTCTGTTCCCTGCTTCCTGTATCCTGCTTCCTGTATCCTGCTTCCTGTATCCTACTTCCTGTTATTTTCTTTATGTTCCCTGCTTCCTGTATCCTGCTTCCTGTATCCTGCTTCCTGTTATTTTATTTCTGTTCCCTGCTTCCTGTATCCTACTTCCTGTATCCTGCTTCCTGTATCCTACTTCCTGTTCTTTTATTTCTGTTCCCTGCTTCCTGTATCCTGCTTCCTGTATCCTGCTTCCTGTTCTTTTCTTTCTGTTCCCTGCTTCCTGTATCCTGCTTCCTGTATCCTGTATCCTGCTTCCTGTTCCCTACTTCCTGTTATTTTCTTTCTGTTCCCTGCTTCCTGTATTCTTCTTCCTGTATCCTACTTCCTGTTCTTTTCTTTCTGTTCCCTGCTTCCTGTATCCTGCTTCCTGTATCCTGTATCCTGCTTCCTGTTCCCTACTTCCTGTATCCTGCTTCCTGTTCTTTTCTTTCTGTTCCCTGCTTCCTGTATCCTGCTTCCTGTTATTTTCTTTATGTTCCCTGCTTCCTGTATCCTGCTTCCTGTATCCTGCTTCCTGTTGTTTTCTTTCTGTTCCCTGCTTCCTGTATCCTGCTTCCTGTATCCTGCTTCCTGTATCCTACTTCCTGTTATTTTCTTTATGTTCCCTGCTTCCTGTATCCTGCTTCCTGTATCCTGCTTCCTGTATCCTGCTTCCTGTTCTTTTCTTTCTGTTCCCTGCTTCCTGTATCCTGCTTCCTGTTATTTTCTTTCTGTTCCCTGCTTCCTGTATCCTGCTTCCTGTTCTTTTCTTTCTGTTCCCTGCTTCCTGTATCCTGCTTCCTGTATCCTGCTTCCTGTATCCTGCTTCCTGTTCTTTTCTTTCTGTTCCCTGCTTCCTGTATCCTGCTTCCTGTATCATGCTTCCTGTTATTTTATTTCTGTTCCCTGCTTCCTGTATCCTGCTTCCTGTATCCTGCTTCCTGTATCCTACTTCCTGTTCTTTTCTTTCTGTTCCCTGCTTCCTGTATCCTGCTTCATGTATCCTGCTTCCTGTTATTTTCTTTCTGTTCCCTGCTTCCTGTATCCTGCTTCCTGTATCCTGCTTCCTGTATCCTACTTCCTGTTCTTTTATTTCTGTTCCCTGCTTCCTGTATCCTGCTTCCTGTTCCCTGCTTCCTGTTCCCTGCTTCCTGTTCCCTGTTTACTGTTCCCTGCTTCCTGTTTCCTTTGTATGATCAGTGTGCGAAAAAGTACACGTCCCACCGTCCGGGACATGTTATTTACAATATCGGACAAGTAGATCTTTCAATTGACTTGTCCGGCGGACAAGTGACGTTTTTCTGCCTGATTTATTGACAAATTATTGATATATTCAGTTTACAAAAGGCAGAACTCATTCGCAAATTGTACGTGTCCGCCATTGTTCGTTTAGAAATGTTAGTTTCGGTTCTGCTTGTCGATTCCTAAGGAAATGCATCTCGCCGCTTTCTGTACAGTTAGACGGGGCGGGGCGGGAAGTGTAGCAGTGGCCGGGTTGGGAAGCAAAACTCGGTTCCGAGTAGGAACAAATAACAATTGTCCGGTACCGGGATTAATAAGAGTTGTGAGGACAGGAGGCCGAGCCCCGCGGACCGCAGCTCTCTCTCTCTATGCTCCGTATCAGCTGATCACTGCACGGTGCAGCTCAGCGTCTCTCTCTCTCTCTCTCTCTCTCTCTCTCTCTCTCTCTCTCTCTCTCTCTCTCTCTCTCTCTCTCTCTCTCTCTCTCTCTCTCTCTCTCTCTCTACACACAGCGGATCCGCTGCCCGTTTAACAGCCTCATCTTTGTCAAACGTTCTTATGTTCTTTCTCTAACACGTAATGAAGGTTATTAAGCGTTTTAGCTCCTGTGTTGTTAATATTGACGCCATTTCCTTTATGAAGTGAAGCAGCCTCCCTGTCTGTGTCCTCGCGCTGTCCTCACATCCCCGGACCCCCAGACTCGGAGGAGCACAGGGATGTCAGTATTGTTTATGAAGCAGGGTATAGAAAGTACATTATGGAAATGAAAATACTATTTATTTACTTTTCCAAACAGTGAGCAGCTGCAGCTGTGTATTGCAGGACATGTGTAAGCGTGCAAGCGTCTTTGAGTTGTAGAACAGCGCTAGGCCTATAGGCTATACATCTAATGTGTCATTATTATTATTATTAGGTTATGTCCTATGTGTTGGACATGTGTGGTTGGACTCTGTCTCACAGGCAGGTTGCAGTGTAACATCAGAGTACATTGTACATTCTCAAACTGCACCACTTAGAACGAACTAAACAATGCAGAGATTGTTTTTATATAATTGTATTCAATAACCGTAAGAAATTCAACAGTATGAAGTGATTTGTAAATAGGAATACAGATTTGACTTAATGTTTTCATAAATATATTTTTCTCCCAGTTTGTCATGGGACTTATTTTGACCCTCTCAAAGAACCGGAATCGAGAACCAAAAATAACCGGAATCGAAAAGCAGAACCGGAATCGTTAAAATCCAAATGATACCCAACCCTATGTGTGATGCAGTAAAATCTTACCGCTCACTTACGTTAGCGGTGTCGTAAAAACCGTGGGAAAATGTAAAATACGATGACGAAGAAGAAGATTCCAGTGGCCCCAATTTTTGTCCATTCTGGACAAGTGAAAAATGTATTCGGACAAGTAAATTGCCAAACTCACTTGTCCATGGACAAGTACTCTCTAAAAACGTTTTCTCACACTGATGTTGTTCCTGCTCCTCTCTTCAGGCTGGCCTTCTTCGAGGTGAAGTACCAGTTTTATCGCAGAGAGAAGCTGATGTGGGCGGTGGTCCGACATTACAGCGAGCAGGTCAAATCTAACGTTTTCTTATAAAAGCAAGATCAAACTGCAGTTTTAGGATTATTTTATATATGTCTGCAGATATAATATGATATGTGTGTGTGTTTATGGCTGCAGTTCCTGAAGCAGATGTATGTTCTGGTTTTGGGTCTGGACGTCCTGGGGAACCCGTTCGGACTGATCCGAGGTCTGTCCGAGGGCGTGGAGGCCTTTTTCTACGAGCCTTTCCAGGTAACGCACACTTTTAAAATCATTTTAAACCGGGAAACTAGTCCTCGGATGTGCCAGGATCACATGTTTGCTGTGGCGTCCCTCAGGGAGCCGTCCAGGGCCCGGAGGAGTTTGCTGAGGGCTTCGCCATTGGGGTCCGCACCCTGCTGGGAAACACCGTCGGTGAGTTATTATTCTACACAGTGTGTTTCCAGAGGTAAAGAGACTGGGTAAAGTGGTTCTGAGGAGGTGCATGCTGGGTAATGTTGTTCGGAGATGGAGTGTTCTGCTGGGTCCTGCAGGGGGCGCTGCAGGGATGGTATCCAGCTTTGCATCCTGGGTAAGGTAAGATAAGAAGTACTTTATTGATCCCAATGTGTGAAATGTTTGTGTTGCAGCAGCATCAAAAGACAAGACATTGTACATTAGAGACATTAAAAGAGTAGAAATAAACAATCTAAAATGTTAACATCTCAAATAGAAATAAAATAGCAAAAGCAAAAGTAAAAAATATACATGTGGAAATACAAATGTTATAGTGTGTTTTCTGCTCGTCCTGCAGGGGGCACTGCAGGGGTCATCTCCAGTGTTGCATGCTGGATAATGTAATAGTGTGTTTTCTCATGCAGGGGGCGCTGCAGGGGTCGTCTCCAGGATCACAGGCTCGGTGGGGAAAGGTCTGGCCGCCATCACCATGGATAAAGAGTTCCAACAGAAGCGCCGCGAGGAGATGAACCGCCCGCCCCGAGACTTCGGAGAGAGTCTGGCCAAAGGAGGGAAAGGACTGCTGAAGGTCAGGACTACCGTAGTATCTCAAATAATAAGATAACAAACATTTAAAAATGCACGCAGTGTTGAACAGACCCATCGATGCCTGGATAGCCTCAGGTCCGGAATCTCGTCAGACGACGTTTGGTTGACACATATAAATAGTCAAAAACTGTGTGTTCTCCCGTGACCTACTACCTCATATTTCGAGCTACTTACTATTCCCTGGCAAATTAACATCACAAATGATATGTTGGTATTCTGTAGAGAATGGACATCTTTAAGATCTGTCCTCCTGGAGGAGTTTTGGAAAGTTTGCTAAAACCTTTTTCCAAAATGGCCGACTGCCGTGTGGGGAGCTGATTTTAACCTCTTCTACACAGCACCCCCGATACCGGGGGGAAAACGCGTCATCTGCAGGAAACAGCGTCTGAGGGCATCTTAATATTCAATAAACTATGAATGTCTTATATCCATGTAACGGGAAGAAACTCAGCTAACTGATCTTCTTTTATTTCTTTTTTTTTTAAACCCACAAAGCTAGCGCCGAGCCTCTGAATTAGCTACGAGCGAAACAATCTTAAGGCCGTTAGCACAGAACTCTAGCTACACTGATCGATATACTTATTGGATCTGCACAAACAAGCTTAGCTAACATCCTGAGAGTCCACAGATTATAGAAAGATAAGGATCATCACTGAGCAATCAGAACTCCTGACAGGGGAAGCAAATACAGACATCTCACGACGTAGCTTTACAGATGAAGCACTCCAGATCAGACTCAGGTGGGTGTGTCCCAGTCAAAAGCCCAGCGGATGCCAGCGGCTGGGGGTGTTGCCAAATTGCTAGAGGGCGTTGCCCAATTTCCCCATTTGTTCAATTACAGGATTTAACCATGAGATGGCGCTTCATTCACAAAATACACAAAGACAACTGTTTGCAATGTTTGCAGCTCTGCAGTTGTGTTTGCTGAATACTGTAGCATGTAATCACTTATGTGTTACTGTATGGTTTTCACAAACTACTATAATGAAAAAACATCAATATTTTAGATCAAATAAAGTATATAGTTTGCTTTATGCAGTATATTTCTTGTAATATTGTTGGGGTGTTTTTACACAGTACAGTAGATTGAAGTAAATCAACGTATACATTAAGATAAGATAAGATGGACCTTTATTAATCCCGTGGGGAAATTCAGTAGTTCAAACAGCAACAGGGTGAGAGTGAAAAACAGGACAGCACAGATTCACACAGATTAATACAATCTAAAATAAGATGAGCGACAAAAATAATAATAATGAGAAACTATGAAATAAGAAATGAATAAAACTAAAATATAATTATCATATCATATATTATAATGTATTGTATTATTAAGTAATATCATACATTAACCCCATTATAGCAGATGCCACATTGAATGGATGAACACATTTATGCATCAATAATTACAACAGAGTATTTCTAAATACAAGTTGTAAAAATACTTATATGTATTTAATATTAACCCTTTGGAGTCGACCGTCACGCCGGCGTGATCAGATCACATGACCTGTGCCGCATAATAACAACAGTCCGGACAACATTGCTGTGTGTTTCTGTCGAAAGTACTGGCTTGAAACTATATCCCAGTCTTTGTTTCATGCAAAAAGACCCAGTAAACACGGAGATACGATGATATAAAGTTAATACATTTCAAAAGTATGAAAAATGGAAGCACATATTTGAATATATTCGCCGCATTTGATCATTTTACGAAACGGAAAATACTGGAAACTGTAGATCCTGCTCAACAGGATGTATATGTGTATTTCTGTCGAAAGTACTGGCTTGAAACTATATGCCAGTCTGTGTTTCATGCAAAAAGACCCAATAAACAGACACAAATAAACACGGACATACGATGATATAAAGTTAATACAGATATATTTCAGAAGTATGAATAATGGAAGCACATATTTTAATATCTTCGCCGTATTTGATAATTATACGAAACGGAAAATACTGGAAACTGTAGATTCTGCTCAACAGGATGTATTTACCAGGGAGGGGGTGAGGTAATCAGGTAAACGGAGTGATACGAAACGAGACGAAAAGAGACGAAGAGGGACGGCGGGAACCGAAGAGAGACGGCGGGAAATGAGAGAGACGAAGACAGGCGGCGGGAGACGAAGAGAGACGGCGGGAGACTGCGATTGAAGCAAAGACAGACAAACATTGAGAATTGAGATATTCAAAATGCAGCATATTTTCACTCTTACACACGTATATTCTCCTTTTACATACATACATCTTCACTCTACACACATATATTCTCCTTTTACATACATACATCTTCACTCTACACACATATATTCTCCTTTTACATACATACATTTTCACTCTCACACACTACTCACACATTCATACATTTTGCTCTCATATTATCATATTTCAATGCACACATTCATATATTGTCACTCACACATTCATGCATGTTGTTCTCATATTCATATAATGTAATGCTCATATTTATACATTTTGCTCTCATGCGAAATGTACTAAAACAAAGTATGTCATGGTAGTGGTCAGCTGTTAAACACAAAAGTGTATCTTAAGGGCTGTAAATATAATAAGCCTGTTGTCAATTTTAGACACAGGCTTATTATATTTACAGCCCTTAATAACATTCATTTTCTGGACTCAATGTGTGTCTTGGCCGTTTTCTTTGTTCCAAGCAAACGAGTGCTTTTGGTTTTGAAATCACTTCCGCGAGTTTCGCGGGCCTCCCCCCTCGCTCCACTGACCATTAGACCATTTAGTAAGGTAACAAGCAAAAGGGCAAAAACGCCTCTCAGACGCTCTTCCGTTAACTTGTTTAATAAAGAAAAACAAATGGTCCGTAGATACACGGACTCATATAGCCTATGTATGTATACTGTAAGGAGAATGTATGTGCGTGAGAGGACCAGTAGGAATTACGGCATAGAAATATGCAAACACAAACCTACAGACTGGGGGATGGGAGATCACAGGAGTGGGGGGGGGGGGAGAGCTGTGGAATGTGACCCTTGGGAGAATTCCTCCACACATTCCGATGGCCAATTCGTTTTAAACAAAGAGTTCGCAACACAGGACAGCATGGGCAACATGAGGGGTGGGGGCTGGTGAACGGTCTGGTCAATGTTTGTAAACACAATCCCCAGGATGTGACCTAATCAGGAGCCGGGTAAATGAGAGACTGAGGAGCCCCCGAAAAACAGATCCCGAAATAGCTCGTCCTGGTTTCCGCAGCAGATAGGCCGACAGTATGGTGTCTGTGTTATGTCAGTCATTTAAAATAAAACGTTGAAAACTGAACTTGAAAATGGTTTCCTCTTTTTATTTTATTTATCATTTTCGGGACGGGGAGACGTGTGTGATTAAAAATTAATTTGCAGAAATGTAAAGTGATCTAACTAAGTTCTATTCATATTCTTGACGGGAAGAGCAGTGTAAATGGGTGGCCATATGCATTTGAAAAGCAATATAAATCACACAGTTATTATACAATAGGCTATAAAAGCACCATCGATAACCATTACCTTTATCCAATTCAAACTTTGGACGGGAAAAAAGGAAGGTGTACATGGTTCGGCTATACTGTAGGCCCAGGGGCGGCGGGTGCTGGAGGCTAGGGAAGGCTAAGCCTTCCCAAATATTTGTGTAACTGCATCCTGGTAAAATAAAAATATAATGTCTTTGACATTAGCGCTGCTATGCAGCCACCTGTGCCCTGTACCACGAAGCCAGTTCAACAGACCCTGGATATGCTTGAGTTATCTTAACTATCCCTAACAAACGCGATCTCGCTAAACGGTCCTACGGCGCTGGTTATCAACTCGGTAAATCAAGCCAGGGTTTCTCTCTCCAGCTGAGAACGCGTTCACGTGAAAGGGGCGGGGTTAGCTACATTTGACCAATCACAAATAGGGACAGCGCAGCGTCATACTTCATTAATGAAAAGTAAACTAATATTAGACAAATATGAACTTTAAACATCCATGATGACTTAAACATATAATCCAGGATACAAGCCACAGAGTTGCACCTGCAAGGAGAATACAGAACAACTCGTTAAAAAATAAACTACAGAGTGTTTGAAAGCGTACAACAGTTTTATGATACTGCCCCATCTAAAACACGAGGGGATCTGACTTTATTACATTTGAGTTGAGTGTTTCGTCAACTTAATGTGTTGCTTAAAATAATACGTCTGCATACAGTATATGTGACAATGTAACTAAGTGTTGCACGGCCAGATACGGCTCGAGAAGCTGACTCAGATAAGGAAATATTGTGATATCGATGTGTGATCGATGATCTGAATGATGATGTGATGTCAGTGTGATATGAATGATAAGTGCGACACGTCGGCGTCTTCTCTGCATACGGCAGTTTAAACTGCATTTCCTTTTTCCTGTAATATGACTTGATAGATTTAAACTCCGCACACTGAGCTCTGATCGGTCAGCAGATGGTGCTTTCACTGAGTTGATCTCTTTTCTATAGACGCCGGAGGCGGGCAGCGTAAGATGGAAAAAAAAGTGATTTAGCCTTCCCAAACCTGAGCCTCACGCGCCGCCTATGTGTAGGCCTACTGTATACATACAAAGGCCATTCAAGCTAGAGTTCTTCTGGAGATGTTCACATCAGGCACCTTCAAGTTAAACAATACTAAACAATTAACACAGTAGGTCTAAATTATGTGGATTAAACCACATTTATTTCGTTAAAAATAAACGAAATATGATTTAGTTTGAATGATTAAATGTCATCAGGCACCTTCAAGTTAAACAATCAGGTGCACACTTTAATGTGCCGCCACCTCCGGACTCGGCTTGACTCGGTTTAAAGAATGCACAAATGTGTTTAATCGTTTATGTCAGATATGTACTAAGTAGCCTAAATACATTTGTTCCTGCTCAAGATTAGATTCAACTTTATTGTTATTGCACATATTGCAGGTACTGAGACAACGAAATGCAGTTTAGCTTCTAACCAGGGGTGCAACAAGCAGCGAAAAGTAATGTGCACAATACTACAGTAAACAATTAACACAGTAAATGATGTGGATTAAACCACATTTATTTCGTTAAAAAGAAACGAAATATGATTTTGTATGAATGATTAAATGTAGGGTGAATTGCCCTAATGTGGGACATTTTTGCATTTCAGACTTCGGGAATATATTGCGATATGAAGCCGATACAATAAATCAAAATCCAGTAGGCCACCATTCCGAAATCCCCAGTAATATTAGACACTAATAATACAGTAAACTATTAACACTGTACATATTATTGTTTGCCCGTGGGATTGGATGATCGGTAGTGAGACCCGTGCTGCATTTTCCTCCGGTCGGATGTGATATAAAAACAAAGCGATTATTTTTGTTGTTGTAAACTCACGTGGATTAAATTTAGTGCATTCATTTCAACTCGCGAACATATGTACATTAAATGATCGTGAGGATGGTGATTGAAAATCGTTTGTTTGAGCCTGGATGCATTTCCTGATCTAAAAACATAGCGATGGTTTTGTAGTTACGCCAACGTGAATTAAACATTATTTTGTTAAATAAAAACATGGGGATGTTTAGTAAATGATTACATGTCTCTTATTTAGCACAGAATATGATCCTATCCGTGACATATGGATCTTAACAAATATCCGCTATATCAGATACCTGTAGATCAGCTGTTTATTTCACATGGGTTCCAGTGTGGCAGCTTTTTAATCACGGCTCCCCCTGGTGGATCCATTATCCATTGCAGCTGGTTTCATTATAATTAAATGTATTTATCAAGGGGGCGTTTCAAATCCTGCGGGGGGGTTTTCCTTTTCAGCAGGGGCCACCCCGTGCCGATCACGGACCCGCACGGGTAGGCGTCTGAAATGGAGCGCTTCATCTGTAGGTAGCAAAACACAGAGATATGCTCACCTTAGCTGTTATTCTCATCAAAAGTCGTGTTCAATGGCATTACAACGAGAAAAAACGCGGCTGAAGGTTAATCCATAGGTTAATCCAATGTGTCTGTCACTTTGAACAAATTATTGACAATCCATAATTCCATTTTTATGCAATAATCGGAGAAGAATAATTAGCTGCTAATGGTAGCCACCAGAGGTTAGCGCAGCTTCCGGTTTTTCTACGCGTCTCTCTCACTCCTTATTTGATAACCTGTGTGTGTATGGGGGACTTTCCCTTGATTCCATTGGCTCTGACGGTTAGAAAGAGATGTCAATCAGCAAAAGTCGACCAAGGGGGGTCAGAGATATGAAAAATCCACCCAAATGACCCCAGAAGTGTTTTTTGTTTTGTTGCTAAATCTCTCTAAAAAGGTCAAATGTCACTTGTTTTGCATCAATCTTGATACAGGGTACTTATTATATGTTGTACTTTGGATTCCTAAAGCTTTTAGTCTACTTTACCATCATCCAAGGGTAGTTTTCACTATAAGTAAAAAATAATTGTTGTGTTAAATGTTAAATGTAGTGTTCGGACCCTTCGTGAGAGGAAACCGCTGGGCCCTAGCTCTCTAGCGATCGGACCCTTCGTAAGAGGAAACCGCTGGGTCCTAGCTCTCTAGTGTTCGGACCCTTCGTGAAAGGAAACCGCTGGGTCCTTGCTCTCTGGAGCTCGGGCCCCTCGTAAGAGGAAACCGCTGGGTCCTTGCTCTCTGGAGCTCGGGCCTCTCGTAAGAGGAAACCGCTGGGTCCAAGCTCTCTGGAGCTCGGGCCTCTCGTAAGAGGAAACCGCTGGGTCCAAGCTCTCTGGAGCTCGGGCCTCTCGTAAGAGGAAACCGCTGGGTCCTTGCTCTCTGGAGCTCGGGCCTCTCGTAAGAGGAAACCGCTGGGTCCTTGCTCTCTGGAGCTCGGGCCTCTCGTAAGAGGAAACCGCTGGGTCCTTGCTCTCTGGAGCTCGGGCCCCTCGTAAGAGGAAACCGCTGGGTCCTTGCTCTCTGGAGCTCGGGCCTCTCGTAAGAGGAAACCGCTGGGTCCTAGCTCTCTGGAGCTCGGGCCCTTCGTAAGAGGAAATAGCTGGGTCCTAGCTCTCTGGAGCTCGGGCCCTTCGTGAAAGGAAACCGCTGGGTCCTTGCTCTCTGGAGCTCGGGCCTCTCGTAAGAGGAAACCGCTGGGTCCAAGCTCTCTGGAGCTCGGGCCCTTCGTAAGAGGAAATAACTGGGTCCTAGCTCTCTGGAGCTCGGGCCCTTCGTGAAAGGAAACCGCTGGGTCCTTGCTCTCTGGAGCTTGGGCCCTTCGTGAGAGGAAACCGCTGGGTCCTAGCTCTCTGGAGCTCTAACCCTTCGTGAGAGGAAACCGCTGGATCCTAGCTCTCTAGTGTTCGGACCCTTCCTGAGAGGAAATCACTGGGTCCTAGCTCTCTGGAGTATATATAATATACTAATCAACATCTGATGACCTCTCTCTCTGCAGGGCGTCCTGGGGGGAGTTACAGGAATCGTCACCAAACCTGTGGAGGGTGAGTTAACCTGGTTTTACATCATGAATAGCTAAATATAGATACAGTATATATATATACAGTGGGGCAAAAAAGTATTTAGTCAGCCACGAATTGTGCAAGTTCTCCCACTTAAAAAGATGAGAGGCCTGTAATTTTCATCCTAGGTACACTTCAACTATGAGAGACAGGATGGGGGGAAAGAATCCAGGAAATCACATTGTAGGATTTTTAATGAATTAATTGGTAAATTCCTCGGTAAAATAAGTATTTGGTCACCTACAAACAAACAAGATTTCTGGCTCTCACAGACCTGTAACTTCTTCTTTAAGAGCCTCCTCTGCCCTCCACTCGTTAACTGTATTAATGGCACCTGTTTGAACTCGTTATCAGTATAAAAGACACCTGTCCACAACCTCAAACAGTCACACTCCAAACTCCACTATGGCCAAGACCAAAGAGCTGTCAAAGGACACCAGAAACTAAATGGTAGACCTGCACCAGGCTGGGAAGACTGAATCTGCAATAGGTTAGCAGCTTGGTGTGAAGAAATCAACTGTGGGAGCAATTATTAGAAAATGGAAGACATACAAGACCACTGATAATCTCCCTCGATCTGGGGCTCCACGCAAGATCTCACCCCGTGGGGTCAAAATGATCACAAGAACGGTGAGCAAAGATCCCAGAGCCACACGGGGGGACCGAGTCAATGACCTGCAGAGAGCTGGGACCAAAGTAACAAAGGCTACCATCAGTCACACACTACGACCCAGGGACTCAAACCCTGCAGTGCCAGACGTGTCCCCCTGCTTAAGCCAGTACATGTCCAGGCCCGTCTGAAGTTTGCTAGAGAGCATTTAGATGATCCAGAAGAGGATTGGGAGAATGTCATATGGTCAGATGAAACCAAAATAGAACTTTCTGGTAAAAACTCAACTAGACGTGTTTGGAGGAGAAAGAATGCTGAGTTGCATCCAAAGAACACCTACTGTGAAACATGGGGGTGGAAACATCATGCTTTGGGGCTGTGTTTCTGCAAAGGGACCAGGACCACTGATCCGTGTAAAGGAAAGAATGAATGGGGCCATGTATCGTGAGATTTTGAGTGACAACCTCCTTCCATCAGCAAGGGCATTGAAGATGAAACGTGGCTGGGTCTTTCAGCATGATAATGATCCCAAACACACCGCCCGGGCAACGAAGGAGTGGCTTCGTAAGAAGCATTTCAAGGTCCTGGAGTGGCCTAGCCAGTCTCCAGATCTCAACCCCATAGAAAATCTTTGGAGGGAGTTGAAAGTCCGTGTTGCCCAGCGACAGCCCCAAAACATCACTGCTCTAGAGGAGATCTGCACGGAGGAATGGGCCAACATACCAGCAACAGTGTGTGAACACCTTGTGGAGACTTACAGAAAACGTTTGACCTCTGTCATTGCCAACAAAGGGTATATAACAAAGTATTGAGATGAACTTTTGTTATTGACCAAATACTTATTTTCCACCATCATTTGCAAATCAATTCTTTAAAAATCCTACAATGTGATTTCCTGGATTCTTTCCCCCATCCTGTCTCTCATAGTTGAGGTGTAGCTAGGATGAACATTACAGGCCTCTCATCTTTTTAAGTGGGAGAACTTGCACAATTGGTGGCTGACTAAATACTTTTTTGCCCCACTGTATATAGGTGAGTATACCTAGATATATACAAATATAGGTATGTATGGATATATATTGGTAAATATATAGAGGTATACAGGTGTTTATGTAGATGTATGAGTGTATATATAAGGGTATATACAGCTTTTCCTTTTTTCCCGTCCAAAGTTTGAATTGGATAAAGGTAATGTTTATCGATGGTGCTTTTATAGCCTATTGTATAATAACTGTGTGATTTATATATAGAGTTATAGGTGTATATATAGGGGTATAAATAGGGGTATATACTGTGCAGGTGTATAATCTATATGTTTGTGCAGGGGCCAGGAAGGAGGGCGCGGCCGGCTTCTTTAAGGGCATCGGGAAGGGTCTGGTGGGCGTGGTGGCCCGGCCCACCGGGGGCATCGTGGACATGGCCAGCAGCACCTTCCACGGCATCCAGAGGTACTTCCTGTCTACAGCAGACACTTCCTGTCTGCTCTTCTTCTGCTCACTAATGTTCTGTTTCTGTTTTCTGTCTCGTGTCGTCGTGTCCCGGAGTTTGGTTCTTTCTTTTCTTTCTTTTCTTCTGGTGTGAGTATTTGTCCTTTCACGCGTTAAAGCTGACCTCCTTCACCGCTGCTCCTGTAGTTTGATATCTATATTTATATATCTATTATATGATATCCAGGGGGAAGCAGCCTGTAGTGTTATATATACGATATGAATCTATAATATGGTATAGTGGGGGGGCAGCTTTGGCGTGTGTTTGTGCATGTTGTTGTTGTTGTTGTTTTTGTTCCTGCAGCAGACGAAGGTAAGTCCTGCATCGTGTTGAAATAAAATCTCCATCTGTCCTTCGAGTCCTGATTCATGCTGTCACTGCTCGTAGCCCCGCCCCCAGCATTGTGAGGCCACGCCCCCCCCAGGAGGTCACATGACCCTAAATCTCACAGGAAGTTAACTCACTTTAAAGAGCTGTTGACGAGCAGTTAGTTACATTTTATTTCCGGCATCTTCTCAGACAGATCGACTCCAGCATGCTGTGGTCATGGAGCGAAGGAAGTGGAATTAAACTCAATCTAAGATCGTCCGGAAAAGGACTTTAAGGATCAAGATTTTTAGAATTTTATATTTAATAATACTACAGCTGAAGACTTGAGTCAAGCTTCTTTTATCTTCAGTGAGTGAAGAGCTGCAGCCGTGGGTATATGTGGGTATATATGGGTATATATGCGTATATATGTATATATAGGGGTATATATGGGTATATGTGGGTATATATTACATTACATTACATTACATTGCATTTAGCTGACGCTTTTATCCAAAGCGACTTACAATAAGTACATTCGACCAGGAAGACACAACCTTGAAGAAAACATAATCATAAAGTACATCAGGTTTCATAGAGCCAAACATTTCAAGTGCTACTCAACTGGCTTTAGGTAAGCCAGTCCTTTATTAGTATAAAAGTGCTTTGTTAATAGTTCTATCGCTGGAAGTGGAGTCGAAAGAGATGAGTTTTCAGTCTGGAAGGTGTGTAAGCTATCTGCCGTCCTGATGTCAATGGGGAGCTCATTCCACCATCTTGGAGCCAGGACAGCAAACCCACATGTTTTCGCCGATGGGAACTTGGGTCCCCCTCGCAGCGAGGGTGCAGCGAGTCGTTTGGTTGATGCAGAGCGTAGTGCACGCGCTGGGGTGTACGGTTTAACCATGTCCTGGATGTAGGAAGGGCCAGATCCATTCGCAGCATGGTAAGCAAGTACCAGTGTCTTGAAGTGGATTCTAGCAGTTACCGGAAGCCAGTGAAGGGAGCGGAGGAGCGGAGTGGTGTGGGAACATTTAGGAAGGTTGAAGACCAGGCGAGCCGCTGCATTCTGGATGAGCTGCAGAGGTCGGATGGCACATGCAGGTAGACCAGCCAGGAGAGAGTTGCAGTAGTCTAGGCGTGAGATGACGAGAGCCTGGACCAGAACCTGAGTCGCTTTCTGAGTCAGCTGGGGACGTATCTTCCTGATGTTGTAAAGCGTGTATCTGCAGCAGCGGGTTGTAGCAGCGATGTTTGCAGTGAAGGACAGGTTGTTATCTAGGGTCACACCCAGATTCCTTGCAGTCTGAGTCGGGGAAACAACTGAGGTGCCGATGTTGATTGTCAGGTCAAGAGTTGGACAATCTTTTCCCGGGAGGAAGAGCAGTTCAGTCTTGTCAAGGTTGAGCTTGAGGTGGTGATCAGACATCCACTGAGAGATGTCAGCTAGACAAGCAGAGATGCGTGCGACGACCTGGGTCTCTGAGCGGGGAAAGGACAGAATTAATTGGGTGTCGTCAGCGTAGCAGTGGTAAGAAAAACCATGCGGGCTAATGACTGATCCGAGCGAGTTTGTGTACAAGGAGAAGAGGAGGGGACCAAGAACAGAGCCCTGAGGGACCCCCGTAGTTAATTGACAAGGGTCGGACTCGGACCCTCTCCAAGTCACCCTGTAGGTACGGTCTTTCAGGTATGAGGTGAGGAGGGAAAGTGCAGAGCCTGAAACTCCAAGTTCTTGGAGAGTGCGAAGGAGGATCTGATGATTCACCGTGTCGAATGCAGCAGACAGGTCCAATAGGATGATGACAGAGGAGAGGGATGCAGTTTTGGCAGTGTGCAGTTCCTCCGTGACAGCAATGAGAGCAGTTTCTGTGGAGTGACCTGCCTTGAAACCAGACTGGTGCGGATCCAGAAGGTTGTTCTGATTGAGATAACAGGAGAGTTGTTTAAAGACAGCGCGTTCAAGTGATTTAGACAGGAACGGGAGGAGAGAGACAGGCCTGTAGTTTATAACATCAGACGGGTTGAGAGTGGGTTTCTTTAGGAGAGGGTTTACTCTTGCCTCCTTGAGACTGTTTGGAAAGTGACCAGAAGTTAGAGAAGTGTTGATGAAATGGGTGAGAAACGGTATAGATATCAGGAGCGATAGTCTGAAGGAGGTTTGAAGGGATAGGGTCCAGAGGACAGGTGGTAGGGCGGGCAGAGGTAATGAGGGTAAGAACCTCACTTGGAGAGAGAGGGGAAAAGGAGGTTAGTGTGTTGGTGGAAGGAAGGTCTGGTGACCCAGCGGTGAGTAAAGGTGAGTCAGAAAAAGAAGAGCGAATATCATCAACCTTTTTTTCAAAGTGGGGTAACAAAGTCGCTTGACAGAAGTGAGGAGGGGGGAGGAGCTTTTGGAGGGTCCAAGAGGGTGGAGAAGATGGAAAATAGTTTTTTAGGATTGGAATAGGAAGATTGGATCTTATCTTGAAAGAAAGTGCTTTTTGCCTGAGAGATCGAAGCAGAGAAAGAGGAGAGGAGAGCCTGATAGGTTAGGAGGTCGTCACGGTGTTTGGATTTCCACCATTTCCGCTCTGCTGCCCTAAGGACGGTTCTATTAGCACGCAGTGCATCATTTAGCCAGGGAGCAGGAGGGGACTGACGAGCCTGCCGAGATGTGAGAGGACAGAGAGAGTCCAGAGTGGATGAGAGAGTAGAGAGGAGAGTTTCTGCAGCAGAGTTTGGAGGCAGGAGTTGGAACGAATCAGAGGAAGGGAGGGCTGAGAGCACCGACGAGGCAAAGCTAGAGGGGGAGAGGGAGCGAAGGTTACGGCGGACAAGTGTAGGATGAGAAGAGATTAGTTTGTTATGTTTGGAAAGGGATAGAGAGAATGAAATGAAGAAGTGATCAGATGTGTGGAGCGGGTTTACAGAGAGGTTAGAAGTAGCGCAGTTCCTTGAGAATATGAGATCAAGGACATTGCCAGCTTTATGAGTCGGTGGGGACGGAGACAGTGAGAAAGCAAAGGCGGTTAACAGAGATGTTAGTTCGTCTATCTTCCCCATCTGGAGGTTGAAGTCTCCGAGAAGTACAGCGGGAGGGCCAGTTTCAGGGATGTGTGAGAGGAGATGATCTAATTCCTCCAAGAAGTCCCCCAAGGCGCCTGGTGGACGGTAGAGAACAACAATGGTTAACAGTATAGGATGGGTTACTGTGACGGTATGGAATTCAAAGGTGGAAGGAGTGAAGTTAGGTAGCTTGAAGAGGGAAAAGCTCCATTTGGGAGAGAGCAGGAGACCAGTGCCACCTCCTCTGCCAGTTGGTCTGGGTGTATGGGAGAAGGAATATGCAGTGGAGAGAGCTGCTGGGGTGGATGTGTTGGATGGAGTAATCCAGGTCTCAGTGAGAGCAAGGAAATCCAGAGACTGCAGGGAGGTGTAGCCAGAGATGAAGTCAGCCTTAGGAACAGCTGACTGGCAGTTCCACAAGCCACCTGAAACTAGATGTTGGATCTCAGTGGAGCACGTGGGATAGACGAGAGCAGGCCGGTTATATCGATTAGGAGATACACGGGGCCAGTGATAATTGCGAGAAGACACATGAACAGGAATGGAGAAAATACACATGATTATAGCATGAGGGGCTAGAAAACTAAAGAAAAGAGAAATAAGACACCAGCTCGATCAGAGTAGGATTTGCCTCCTCTTTGCCTCCCTCGTGACTCCAGCAGGACTCCAATGTCTTTGTCAGTCTTTGACTCCCGCAGGACTCCAATGTCTTTGTCAGTCTTTGACTCCCGCAGGACTCCAATGTCTTCGTCAGTCTTTGACTCCAGCAGGACTCCAATGTCTTTGTCAGTCTTCGGCTGTCTGACGCTGAAGCTGACGCTCCAGGAAAGAGCTACCCGAAATGGACGCCTGATTGCTCAGTTCTCACAGCTGTAGGGCCACGGCCCTCTAATTAGTTAACTATCTACAGCTGATGGGCGACAATAGACTGGCCGTGCCTATATTAATACAGGCTTGAGTGCTGAGACCTGTAAAGCAGGTTTCGCCTGATATATGGGTATATATGCATATATATGTATATATAGGGGTATATATGGGTACATATGGGTACATAGGTGTCTATATGGGTATATGTGGGTATATATGCATATATATGTATATATAGGGGTATATATGGGTATATATGCGTATATAGGGGTACATAGGTGTATATATGGGTATATTTAGTTTGTTTGTAGCCTTTATTTAACCAGGTGAAGCCCCTTGAGAATCAAAAGATCTCTTCTTCAAGGGTGACCTGCAGGACATTAGTTACACATGTAACGTAAAAACAACAGAACAACAATAAGGATGACATACAACATAATGTACAGGGTACAGATTACAAACTCTATTTACAGAGACAGGTACCATGAGTATCAAACAGCATGTCACCCAGCCGAGTTTCAAAGTGATGCAGGGGAACCAAAGTGCTCAGTTTGAAACATGTTTGCAGACTGTTCCAAGTTAGTGGAGCTGCACAACTAAAAGCTTTCTTCCCTAAGACAGTCCTAGCACTTGGCACATTTAATAAAACAACATCATGAGATCTCAGGCAATATGTACTTTCAATTCGTGGAGAGATCAGAGAGCAGATATAAAAAGGTAGTTTACCCAACATGGCTTTGTAAATGAACATGTACCAGTGACTGAGCCTCCGTACAGTTAGTGAAGGCAGACCTGCCTCGGCATACAGGGTACAGTGATGAGTCAGTGCTTTACAGTTAGTGACACATCTCAGTGCGCTGTGATAGGCGGCCTCTAACTTGTCCAGGCAATGGGCAGGTGCATTCATATAGACCAGATCACCAGAGTCCAGCACAGGTCAAAAGGTCACAGAGCCTTTTCCTGGCCTCAAGCGAGAAACAGGACTTGTTCCTGTAGAAGAAACCTAGCCTAACCTTCAGCTTTTTAAGCAGGTTATTGACATGAAGTTTAAAAGTGAGACAATCATCAAGCCAGATATCAAGGTATTTGTAACAGGTAACAACTTTGAGTTTTATTCCTTGCATAGTTACAATATCTAAAACAGGCTCTGGTGTCTTTTTAGCTTTAGAAAGAGCATTACTTTGGTTTTCTCAACATTTAAAAGA
>NW_022990704.1:0-46230 GCF_902827175.1 Gymnodraco acuticeps
GGCGGGTCATTTGATCACTTACTACAGCACAGCGGACCTTGTTTGCTGCCATAAACACTTCGTATCAGACTGAATGCTTTTACTGTTGTTGCTTTGGCGCCATGCATCATGTCGTGTGTTTCAATCTGCAGTAAATTGATGCTCTAATGCAGACAGAGAGACAAGACGGCTCTATCTATATTCATCCATGTTCTCACAGACACAGATTTATAGTATCATGGGTGTAATCTGTGGAGAAAATACAGTATGCAGGAGATTTGGTACTAAGCATGTTAAATCTACCTTATGTCATATTTATCTTATATCCTTGAAATCTGCAGAATATAGCTTTTCCTCCCGCTCCCCTGAGGAGAGGAATTACATTGAAATGAATGCTTGGATATTAAAAACCTTAGTCATAGTCTGCATTTCCTCCACTGCTGTAAAGGCTTAGGGAAAGTAATCTCATTTATTTTCTCCACAATATTGAAGCCAATGTCCACTAGATGGATTTTCTGCAGATATGCATGGTCCCCAGAGGATGAATCACTTTGATGAGCCGCTGAATTGTTCTATTGCGCCTCATTGGATTGATGACATTTGGTAAACATTGTAATGTTCCCAACAGGATAAATGTTAGCTTTGACCATCCCTTTACCTTTCAACCAACGTCATTCTCATATCAAACTTAAATGTTTGCAGTACTTGACAAAAAAACAATGTGTTCAGTGCTAAATATTAGCATGCTAACAAGCTAAAGTGACTTTACTATGGCTGTACACTGTTGTATAAAAAGTATTGTATAATTATATTACACCTATGTGAAGCTGTGCACAGCATGATTACATACAATTAGACTGATTAACTGATGAAAGTTAAATTATAGTTCATTATGTAAATTAAGGAGGTGTGTGGCGCAGTGGGTTGTGCGTTGGTGTTGGGGCCAGGGGGGGCACAGGTTCAAACCCCACTGCAGTCAGCAGTGTCCCTGGGCAAGACACTTAACCCCAAATTGCTTTGGATAAAAGCGTCTAACAAGTAGTAACATGTAATGTAATATTACTTTTAATTACTTAATTGACTTCCATATGTGTGCGCAAGAGCATATAGCATTTTCTACTGCTCGCTGGAGAGGAATTATATTGAAAAGAAGGTCTGGATATTATAAAAAAGACAGTTTCTTATAGAGTCTAAAAATCCAACTCCAGGGTCTATGCAGGAATCCTGAAGTCACATGGAAGACCTTTCAAGACCTTTTTTAAGACCCTTTCCATACATGTTAAGACCTCATCGTAGGGCTGCTCGATTATGGCAAAAATCATAATCTCGATTATTTGGTTCAATAATTGATATCACGATTATTAAAACGATTATCCATTTACTTTGAAACATCAATTTATTGGAGACATTTTTTTTTAACAATATGTTTTTAACAGTTGATTACCCTGAACGTTAAGTATAACTCAACTGAAAAACCAATACAAAAAAAAATGTTTTTATTAAAAACAAATATATATTAATAATAATTAAAAAAATAAAAAAAATCGTTATATTTCGATTACGTTGTTTTCGTAATCGTTGCAAGCCATAATCGTAATTGCGATTAAAATACGATTAATTGAGCAGCCCTACCACATCGCCACTTGGAGTTTTAACCGGTTACCTTGGCGACACACTTTACCTCACATTGACTATATACAGTATTGATGTCCTTCCTCCTTATCTTCCAACCATTTGGACGCAGACTTGCATTTCCCCATAACGATGTTGCTTAGCAACCGGCGTAAACGGACCTTCGCGCTATCAAGCAGTGAGCGCGCGATGTCCTGTTCAGATGACGTCAAACCCAACGGGATGCCATCAATAAACTACAGAATCACACGACACACCTAAGCCATGACTACATTCAGGCAGACTGTAGAACACAACCTCTTTGGACCATTTATATACTTATTGAAAACAAGCTACAAAATGTGATACCTTGGAAAATGCCCTTTAATACTTTTTAATAGCCTTCACTTTCTCTAAATTGATTTATCAACTTTTAATACTTTTTAATACCCCGCGGACCCCCTGCACTCAAAATACCTATTTATGATCTCGACAATATTAACAAATTGATAAATATTCAGTCTGAGAAATGCTGAAAAATGTACAGTTTGTTGGTGAGACTAAAAGACTAATTGACTGTTTGATTGATAAAAGTTCAATTATATTTAATTACGTTTATTTTAATTATCTGATTGACTCGTTATTATTTTGGGACTACCATTGCTTGTGTTTGTTTTCATGGATCCATTGACTGCGTTTTCATGTGTGCAGCAGGAACACAACGAACAATGGATTTAACTATAACTTAAATGCTTGTTCAGCTGTTTCTATGATTGCAAATTCGTGCACCTCTGGAATCAAAAATGGAAACACGCGAGACCTTCTCCCAGCGTGTTCACACTAGGGATGCCAGCGATTATTCGATTCTTCGAATATTCGTTACAGTCTCCATAATCGAATATTATTTTTAAAAATCGATTTTATTTATATATTTTTTTATTATTATTTATGTTTCAACCAAAATATAGACTAATGCTAATAATAGTATTAATAATTGTAAATGGCCATTGGTCACACCACCAGTTTGTTTGACTGTAAACTTGAAGGAAGCCTGCGTGCAGAGCAGACACGCTACACGCCGACCCCGCCCCCACCAACGTCTTTTAACTTCCTTTGGACTTTAAGTTCGAAGTAGTTCCACGAGGAGGAACTCTTTTTACCTGCCGCTTTGTTCATCTTTAGTCGCACGTGTGAGGGAGACCCCCTCTCCCTCACACGTGCGACGGTCGGTCGAATAATCGATTATTATTCGCCAGGGCTGCCGAATAATCGATTTTGATCATGGTCAGTTTCTGGCAGCCCTAGTACACACACTCTCACAGTGCTATGAGAGCAAAGCGCTGCTGCGTACGCTGAACTGTGTCCTAGTCGGAGGGAGGCTTTAAAAGAAAAGGTCACATCTCATCCACCTGTTAAAGAGCAGATGCCACATCACAGCAGCACTTAGCAGGACGAGAACACGTCGTTATTGGGCACACGAGACGCACTTGGCGTGGACACAGGTATGGATACATTGCACACAAAAGGTACAAATATCACACACACACACACACACACACACACACACACACACACACACACACACACACACACACACACACACCACACACACACACACACACACACACACACACACACACACACACACACACACACACACACACACACACACACACCCTTCCTTCTGGGATATGCGGATGTGACAGAGCTAAATCCCAGATCAAATGAAGGCTCTTGGAGCAGGTTTTCTCTCACTGATCGTGCTGTGATGTTAAATGTTTGTTTGTCATGTATTGTGTCTTGATATCTGTCTGTTGATGTCACACATGGAGCTGCTGTGGTGCAAGTCACATTTCAGACTTGATCTGACCAATAAAGTATTATCGTATCGTGCAAAGAATGGAAACAGAAGCTTTTTCAAGGATTATCAAAACGCTGATGATGCGTAAAGGTTAAAAGCTGACTCCACTTTCACTGAGAGACCATTTGTCAAACACACTGTTCAATGAGGATGTTCACCCTTTCACTCTTTAATGTGTTTACACAGCACACACACACCCACAGCAGCGTGAATGAACACACACACACACACACCAGAGACTCTTCCTCTCTCGCCGCATTCAAAAAATCACTCAAAACCCACCTGTTCAACACTGCATTCAACCTGTGACCATCCCCCCCCCCCGCCCTCTTTTCTGTTTTTGTTTGTCTTTTAAAGGTGGGGTAAGTTTGAGAAACCGGCTCGAGATACACTTGTTGTTATATTCCATGGAATGCTCTTAACATCCCGATAGCAATGAATATCTGAAGTGCTTTGACAATAAATCCATAAATAAACCTCATCTGTGGAAGCCGTGGCGCTGTAGAAAGCTCGACCAATCATCTGAGCCGGCTAAAGTAACTGGACGGCCTACCTGCCTGTCAGCCTTCCATCTGGGCACAAACTGATCTCGTGCCCTCATTGGTCATGTGCGCGTTCGTGTGTGTTGGAGGAGGGGCTCTGTGAGGAAGTCTGAAGGACAGATTTCTTTCGGTTGTGTATTTTCAAATTCTAGCCACTCGAGCTGGTTTCTCCATTCTTACATACCTACTTTTAATGTATTTTTCTTCGTTTTTAAATTGTATTCTCTGTCAAAGCGTTTTTAGAAAAGCGTTATATAAGTGTCATGTATTATTATTATTACCTGGAAGCAGCTATTTCCACTTTACTCCTGGCGATGGCTGCCGCTCTCTGCGCCGCCTCCACGGCTCGGTCCACCTTCTCTTTGGTTTTGGGGTTTTTAAGAGGAATCAACTGCTTCCTTATTCCACGCACCAGCACGTTATTTTTGTACTTCCCTTCTTCTTTGGTGGCGTCTGGGAAAACCGTGCACCCGTACCCGTGGCGCTTGTTGTTCAGCCATTCCCCCTCGTACTTCATCCCGTTGGATCTCTCCGAAACTCCAAATCCGTTTCGTTTGTCGTTCTTCCACTCGCCCATGTAGGTCTCGGTGGTGGTGGCGTCCACGTGGTCCTCCAGCGGTAAATCCTCGTCCGGCAGCTCTCCGTCACCGATAGAGATGGTGGAGTTGGCGTCGCTTGAGCTGATGCGACTCATAGCGGCGTCACTTCTCGCGGAGCTGCGTTTGCTGGAGATGGACGTCCGAGAGTCAGATTTCCTGAGCTGCCGGAGGCTCCCGAACAGCGATCCACGACGAAAGAGGCCCTTCTTCTTGGTGACGACCTCGCTGTCGGAGTGGAAGTTCAGCACGAAGCCGCCGCGACTTCCTGCGGGCGCGTCGCCGGGCGAGGAGAGGTCCTGCAGCACGTTGCCGTTACTCTGCTCGGAGCGAAGCGAGGCCAAGGAGGTGCGCAGAGGAGAGCGGATAACAGTCGCCATGCCGTACGGGACGCTCTGACGCACGCCGTAACCGTGCCTCATCCCCCCCATCCACTGACCCTGATAGGTACCTGAGGAGAGGAGACATGGGGATCAGATTAGTCACAACTACACCACTTCCTGATGGTTTTTAACTGATGGATGTTGACCTTATGACCCTTTAATGAAGCATTGAGTGGGGCTTCTCCTCACATGTTTCAATGAGTTTTCCTTCTCAAGTTGTTCATGTGAATACTTTTGAAAACCATAAAGAAATTGTCCTGAAACAAGCAAGGAGACCCTGATAGGTACCTGAGGAGGAGGAGACATGGGGATCAGATTAGTTACAACACTACACTTACTGATGGAGTTTAAAATGTTGACCTTATGACCCCTTTAAAGGTTTAAATATCCTAATTCTGGGAATTGAAAAGAAAAGTGGTTTTAAGGTCTAAGATGGGTTCGGGTAACAGTAAAACAGGGACATGTGTTGTCTGGAGATGCAACATGATTGAAAGAGAAGGATGAAAGGAATACAAAAAGGTTAGAAAACCAATTCCTGATGGAGTTTAAAATGTTGACCTTATGACCCCTTTAATAAAGCATGGAGTGGGACTTCTTCTCACATGTCTCACAAGTTGTTCATGTGAATACTTTTGAAAACTTTAAAGATAGCAAACTATTTAAATTGTTCATGAAACAAGCAAAGATAACTTCTTTCCTGTCCTACTATGTCAATCATCTTGGAGGAGTTTAACTGAGAAGCTACAGTATGTTATATTTCTGCTTGCTTAGAGTGAACAGCACTATATGGGATAATTCATTACTTTACGACCTCATGTTATCAATCACTCACTGATCAATTCAAAGACAGTTAGCATCAGCTGGTATGACACAGCATAAAAAGACATTAAACCAACTTTTATTTGACTTTTAATCGATTTAATTTGTCTTAATTTTTCAACTTTATCTCTTACTTGAAGGTAAATAGTTAACCTGACTGTTTATCCACTACTTTAAACAAACTATTAACAACTGTTTATTATTTTTAACTAACTATTTTAGGCTAGCTATTTATGGAAAGGGTTAACAGCCACTGTGTATCCTACTATGCTCATCATTTGAACTAAATTACTTTTAGCTTTAACTTCTGTGCTCAATTCTAAGTTTCCATGCAACTTTTACACAACTGTATTGTTTACATGTGACTTCATATGTTACGCTATATTCTCTAAATGAAATCAACATGTCTAATTGCTTTAAATACATTTAGCTACTTCAAGTGTCACTGATAACATCAGATTATTGGATTATCTCAATAGCTTAACCTATTATACGAATGCTTTCAACTCGTACCAGGGTAGAATCAACCTTTTAAGTGACACCAAGTTTCAATTCTTATGAAGAAGGTGTGTCTGTTTCCTCTGCATTTCTCTGGCCAGATATCTTCCTCAGCAGTCTTTGAGAGGAGCCTTGCAGCGGAGTATGTCGGCTAATGAAATGTTTTCTCTCCTTCCCTTCAGATCTGGGACTGTGAGCATAACTAACTCAATCACAGAGATTTGATTAAGGTACAGATACTGAGGATCATTTGGGATGAATGTGAATCACTCAGCTCGGGGACTATTTTCAGGCGGCCAATAACTCCCCCACTGACAGCCGCCGCTTGTCTGTGACGACAAGGAGTTGCTATGAGTCACATAATGAGAGAAATACTTCATTAATGTGCCGCTGAGCCCAGTGATCATGTGCTGTCCTACTGTAGCTTCTTCAGAGCGTCGTATTACAACCATGATCCGAGTAATAAGAAAGGCCCGTTAAGCTGGCGCTCCAATCTCATTGAGGAATACAATTAAATAATCCATAATGGGGAGATTCAAAGAGAGAGCGATACACGAGGTGGGCAGGACTCGGCGAGGATAAACAGGGCGAGATTAACAGGCTGGCTCTGCGCTGGGTGACCCTGCAGATCAACTTATCAGGATGTTCGGGGTCAGACAGCCAGATGTTCTGCCTCTGGATCAGCTGATTGCACAAGCCCGACCCTCTGCAGCCATCATATGTGAGGCCTTTACTGTGCAGCATACGGCCCCCGTCAGGAGAGGATGCTCACAAATCGCCCAAAGACTTAAGAGGTTTCATAACCAGAAAGGACTGTGTGTGTGTAGTGTTTAGAGTCTGTGACATCAGGCTGTTTCTGAACACACAGGTCTTTATACAGGCTGTGAACACACACTTTCACTGACCTCTCACTTGCTTGAATCATGGATGACAGATATGTGTTTTTTCAGCACAGTGGAAAGCTCTTAAGTTTAAAAAGAGATGTAGAAAATCAGAAAATGCATCCAAGGTGTATAAACTAGGGATGCACAATATATATTACCAATACATGATCATAAACATAATGTATTTGGGAGTAAATGGGGATGCATGTACATAAAACAAGTTGTTTACAATGGCATTATAGGGTCAGTCTACTAAACGATTGTCTTTTATCTGCAGACCAAGCCGTATTATTGGGTATTTAATACATTGACATGTCTTATATCGATTTATGTTGCAGTGTAACAATAAATGCAATTTCTTTGTTTTCCTTGCGTTAACAATATGTCAGTTAGAGTTATGGGATATTCAATCCCACATTGCAGGTGTGCATGATAAGCTTCATGTTTTTAAACCACAATCATGTGAAGTTACAGGTTATCTTATTGGTATAACACATGAGGACCAGGTAAGTATTGGCTTAAAAGACATCCATATGGTGCATCCCGAGTGAAAACACCTCTGAACTATCTTTAGGCACCATCTCAAATCAATCTTTGGAAATGTTAGCATTCATTCAAAAGCTTCACTTTATTAGGTGTGTCATTGCAGCTGAATGTGAAATGAAAGAGGCGGAGGTGATACTCTGGCTATTATTGGCTCCAAACAGACTGATTTGCTCTGATTTCAAACTATCCGGGGCATGGTGCCACCCCCCTCCCTCTGTCATATGAGCAGCAACCGGTAGCTGCCAAACGAGAGGAGCATTGGAAGAGGAGAGGACCCATTACATGAATCTGTATCAGCGAGTAAACACAGCCAGGGTGATAAGAAAGAAGTCATATTTTAGGGGAGGGGGGGTAAATGATGATGCTTGACCACTGCGCAGTGCGCCATATCAACACAGATCATATCAGACTCATGCATCTCCATGAGCATCCTCACATCAGCTGTTAAAGCGACACACACACACACACACACATTAAGGATGTCTCACCGCCATCTCCGTAGGTCTCGATCCCGTACCCGTCCTGCAGCCCGTTGCTCCAGGTGCCATCGTATCTCGCAGGTGTGTTGTGGCTCTGGCGGATCCCGTATCTCCCTTTAAAGCCATGACTCCACTCCCCGCGGTACATCCACTTCCCCTTATTCTCCAGACCGAGTCCATGTCGCTTCCCCTGGGACCAGTAGCCCCGGTAGGTGTTCCCGCTGGGCCAGGTGTACACCCCCACTATCTCGAATCCGTGCGACCAGGACCCCGCGTACTCGCCCTGGCCCTTGGGTCCGGTGCAGATGCCGTGTCCGTGGGCTTTTCCATCCTCCCACCCCCCGCAGTAAGTGCCACCGTCGTCGAAGTCAAACCTTCCGCCCGTCATTCAGAGTCAGGATCCAGGTGAGATGCACAGGACGATCCGACCAGAGGATGACCACTGGAAGGGGCAGAAACAGAGAGCAGGGTGAGGCTGGACGTCCACATGCGTAACGGCGCGGGAAGGTGTTTTTTTTTTTTTTACCGGAGGCGCACGCCGGGTTCTCCGCTGTGTGCTGCTGTCTCCCCCCTCTCTCACCCACTGATCAGAGGGAGAGAGAGGAGGCCTGTCGCTGCCGAGGAGAGACACTGGTCCAATCGCAACGTCAAGATACAAGGACCTCCCCCTTTTAACTCTATACCTCCCCCCTCAGGCAAGAGCCAAAACCTCCCTCTCTTAAATGTTTTTACTTTCAATTCTCACATTACAATTCCTCTTAATACTCAAATAATTGTAATATTTCTTGTAAGCCATAGTTACACATTAATCCCCATGACAATACTTTATAGCAGTTTTACAGAATAATAAACATTGTGCAACAGCCATTACTGTTTGATTGTATTCCCAAGGTTTTGACTACAAGATATTTAATTAGAGGAAAACTAGTGCATCTTGGGATATTTGGATAGTCTTTTTACTGTCAGGAGGTAACACAGGGTTTGTTGCAGTGAGTGGCTGCACAGCGTGTTTTGGTTATGATTGCAAAAGCCCATGTGACTTCAAAATGACTCAGATATACACTTGTTGTTATATTCCATGGAACGCTCTTGACATCCCGATAGCAATGAATATCTGAAGTGCTTTGACAATATATAAAAAAAATCTGTGGAAGGAGGAGGGGCTCTGTAAGGAAGTGGCAGATTTGTTCCGGTTGTGTATTTTCAAATTCTAGCGCACTCGAGCCGGTTTCTCCAAAATGACCTACCCCACCTTTAAGACAATTACATTTTACAAACATAGCAAAAACAAAATACATGATGTGCAAAAGAGCAAGAGCATCATACACAAGTATTTATTACATTACATTTAGCTGACGCTTTTATCCAAAGCGACTTACAATAAGTGCGTTCGACCAACAAAATACAAACTTGAAGAAAACAGAATCATAAAGTACATCAGGTTTCATAGAGCAAAAACATTTCAAGTGCTACTCAACTGGCTTTAGGTAAGCCAGTCCTTTATTAGTATATAATGGCGCGTTTCCACTGCAGCGGGTAGCTCGCTTTAAGCGTGCCGAGCCGCGCGGGGCCCGTTTTTGGTTGCGTTTCCACTTGGCCTAGTTTTGGCCGGGGCTACTTTTTCACCTTTTTTCTGGCCCGACTAAATCGTGGTTCTAGGGCCAGGAACAACCAGGCTCAGTATGCTAAACTAGAGAGAGAATCGCTGGCAAGGGAGCTACAACTACAACACGATGAACATATTTGACCGTGATTTAATTGTAATACACGTTTCTAAATGATGCCGAAGTAACAACATACTGATACCGGTTAGTAAAAACCATGAATTAATGCTTTGAGTCTGCAGACAGACGGCAGGCGAAAAACCCTTTTAAAATGCGTGTTTTCTAAATGTAGCTTGGCTAAGCTAACGTTATATATGCTCCGACCGTCCACACTCACAACAACGGCCTATACAGACATAAATAAACCAGCGACTGTATTCTCCATGACACAGGCAGTCTGTGGTTTGTACTTGTTTAACTTTTGTCTAGTTTCTGAACAGATATGAGGAGCTGTGAGCTCTGAGTGCTAACAGCTAACGGCTGTGTTGTTTTTCTGGGGCTCTCATTGAAGATGACGTCACGGCTCCGCCTACACTGCGTTACTATAGTAACTACCCCAGTTCCTAAATGTAATGGAAGCGCAGCATTAAAGTGAGCCGGGCCTAATAAGGCCTAACCAAACCGAGCGAGGCCGAGCGAGGCCTGCAGTGGAAACGCGCCATAAGTGCTTTTTATGACATGGTAATACAATATAGCAGCAACGGCATATTAAGTGCAAGAGAAGATACACACCTAAAGTGCGAGAGGAGATACCCCTGTGTTAAAGTGCATTTAGCGGTGATGGCACGTCTATTTGTTTCAGTCCATGTAAACAATTGTAAAAAAAACACATACACAAGACTGAAAATGGTCAAAGCTCAATAAATTGTGTTTTTCAAGGATGGTGGTAAGAATTTGGCTTTCTGTTTAAATGTATTTATTAAGATGTATTTTATAATCTTTTTAACTTGTTATACTGTTTTTAAATATACAATACTACATATTTGATATAAGCTGTGTTATATCTGTGAATGTAAATGAATGTTATTGTACTATTATTGTTTCATATAAATGGATCTAAGCGTTGAAGAAAAGACAATGTGCATGTATGATTAACTTTTAATATAATACATATCACCAGCTGATGATCAAAACAGTTCCTCTCACTTTGAAGAAATAGAGAACAGCGACCCCTGCTGTCCAGATGCATTCATTGCAAAGCTGGAGCTGGTAAATATTAAATAGTAAAATGTTTAAAATCTGTAATGTGAAAGTGTAGTGAAAAACAAGAAGACATGTGCTCTTATATTTAGTTTGTAAAGGTATTAAACAAATATATTGCCTACATTTTCTATTTAGTTATTATTAATTGTAGTATATTACCTCTTTTTTTAATAGAAATACACAGTTTTGTTTTAGTTTCCTTAGCCTATTGCGAAATACATTTCTAAAGCAGATTTAACAATGAGCCTGTACACATGGAGTATTGTGGTCCCCTGTTTTGTGTTTTCTTGTTTTTGCTACCGATGAACTTGTGTGTTATTTGTCGAATGAAAAAGAAAAAGTTAAAAAAAAGAAAGAAAGCAGGTGTAATTCCCCTCCCCGCCAGCAGGGGGCGTTTGATTCGTTCACCGTGATGGGTGTGCTCTCCTCTCTCTCGTCCCTCGTACACACTAACAGAGAAAATGGCGTCTGGAAACCCTCCTGAAACCCAAGAAGAGACAGCCTCTCTGATAGAGAAGCTTCCAGAACAAGATGGACATCGGGAATGTTCCTCAGTGGCCGAACAAAGAGGGAACCAACTCACTTTGTACCACTGGACCCAGTCCTTTAACTCCCAGAAGGTGAGGGTCTTCTTCGCTTCAGCACCTCTGCAGGGGACAGCTCTTTTCTAAGAAGTCTAATTAAATCCTTCTGTGTTTTCAAACCATTATAAATAATGTCATTAGTGTGAGGAAATGTAGATATTTAGAGCTCCTTATTACCTGTGAACACTGCAATTGTGTCTCTTGGTTAAACTGTTGTCTCATTGAAGAGAATTCATACTTTATTGATTATCAAATCTCACTTCAATTTCAGCACCACTGAAGGGGACAGCTCCTCAATTAGGATTCATTAGATCTATAGTTTCATCTTTATGGTGTTATAATTATTCATGTTTGTCTGGAAGCTGTAGATATTTAGACATCTTAGTTACATGTGAACACTGCTATTGCTCCTGATGGTCAAATCTGTACTTTATTGCAGAAATATTCTCTGCCTTGGCCTCAGACTTGGTCACAACTGGAAGAAAATCTTGATATTCAAGTGTCTTTTAACCTGTTAAGCCCTGAGCCTGTTTTTCAGAACATGTTAAGAACATGAACCTTTAGTATACCTCTAAATAAATGTCCACTTTCTTGTGAACATGTACAATTTAGTTATACTAACTTATACTTCATCTGTTAATGGCACTGATTACTATATACTTTTATAGTCGTTTTTGCTTTTAGACTTTGAAAGGGTCTTGTAAAAAGCTATTTGTCAGTCCATTGTGCTTTCAGGGAGATAGCTATGTGTGTTGTTTTTAATTGTTATATTAATACTTATGTTACTTTGTTTATTTAAATGCATTTCTTTTTATACCACCGCATGGTTTATCTGTCTTGTTTAAATTGTAACATGTGAGAATATAAAAATGCACATGCTATAATCCTGCTTAAACAAGGCAAGGCAAGGCAAGAGCAACAAGTGTTGGAATAACGCAACGTTATCGTCTTTTTCTTTTGGATCTGGAGACACAAAAGTATTTTTTATAGTGTTTTTACATTATCTGTCTTCTAATAGTAATTTGTGAGGAACTTAAATACGTACGCTATCATCGTGAATGAACAGAAGCACTCAGTGTAGGAACAAGGAGGTAAAACAGTATCCTTCATGCTCTGCAGGTGCGTCTGGCCATCGCAGAGAAGGGTCTTCGCTGTGAGGAATACGATGTGAGTTTGCCGCTCAGCGAACACAACGAGCCGTGGTTTATGCACCTGAACCCGACCGGAGAGGTGCCCGTGCTCGCGCACAAAGAAAAGATCCTCTGTGACCCCGTGCACATCATGGACTACCTGGAGCACACCTTCACTGAGGGTGAGAGGAAATACACAACTTAAATATATATACAAAGTACAAGGTGGGCTCATTCAGACGTTGGTTTTCTTTATTCCAAGTTTTTAAATTATGATTTGTTTTGTCATGCATTCATTTCTTTATTTTATTTTCCGTTCTCTCTTGGTTTGCACTGATCCATCATAGCTTTGTTCTAAGAAACTCATCAGGTCGCCATCAAGGGAGAAAGTCTGGTAAGCATTGATCGAGCATTTGTGGCCCTTGTGTTGTCTTTTCTTTGACTTTGTGTAAAACCACTTTTTGTTAGAAACTCTCACTCGTCCCCGTCTTGAGCTTCAATCCTCAGGATCCATGTATCTGTGATCCTCTCCAGAATGGAAGGAGTCATCACATACAGAGCATCAACTAGTTCCTGAACAGTGTCCTTCACATGCTGATATCAAGAGAGGGAGTTACTCAGTCACAAGATGGAGGAATAGAAAGCAGTATTCAATGTTTACTTCAGATTAGCTCCACGTCAGAAATGAGCATGCTTGATGTCTCTCTCCATCGAGGCTGAATCATCATGTTAATCACATAGCTATCAAAAAGACGATGTCTCCTTCCTTTTCGTTCTCTCTCTCTCTCTCTCTCTCTCTCTCTCTCTCTCTCTCTCTCTCTCTCTCTCTCTCTCTCTCTCTCTCTCTCTCTCTCTCTCTCTCTCTCTCTCTCTCTTCTGCAGAAGGCACGCCCCGGCTGATCCCTGAGGAGGGCAGTGCGTACTTCATCAGGGTGCAGCACTACAGAGAGCTGCTGGACTCCCTTCAGATGGACGCCTACACCCACGGGTGCCTCCTCCACCCCGAGATCACCGTGGACTCACACATACCGGCCTACGCTGCCACATGCATACGGAGTAAGACACGCTGTGATGCGCTCGAGTAGATCTATACAGCTGTGTTACTGCAGCATTAATTCAAGATTCAAGGCTTTTATTGTCATGTGTACATACTGTAGCTACAGTGTAGATATATCAATGCAGACCTGAGGTCACAGGCTCCTCCCACAGAGCAACATGCAGACAAACATAGATTGGCTCAAAAAGGTCTAGAAATCGACACCAGATGGACTACAAAGAGAGGCGAAACAGCGTTGTAGTCGGTGTGGACACTCATACTGCTGTTCATGGGAAACTCTCCGTTTATGACTGAATTACAGGAAAATAGGTACGGTTGCATCAAGTGGATGTAACTCAGGGATACACAATTTGATAAAATATATATGGACTTTTGATGTGATTTTTCTACCCCATTAGACTAACATGACGCTGGGTGTGTGTGTGTGTGTGTGTGTGTGTGTGTGTGTCTGTGGGTGTGTGTCTGTGTGTGTATGTGTCTGTCTGTGTGTGTCTGTCTGTGTGTGTGTGTGTGCGTGTGTGTGTCTGTCTGTCTGTCTGTGTGTGTTGTGTGTGTGTGTGTCTGTGTGTGTTTGTGTCTGTCTGTGGGTGTGTGTGTGTCTGTGTGTGTGTGTGTGTCTGTGTGTGTTTGTGTCTGTCTGTGGGTGTGTGTGTCTGTGTGTGTGTGTGTCTGTGTGTGTGTGTGTCTGTGGGTGTGTGTCTGGTGTGTGTCTGTGTGTGTGTGTGTGTGTGTGTTGTGCTGTGTGTGTGTGTTGTGTGTGTGTGTGTGTGTATGTGTGTGTGTGTGTGTTTTTGTGTGTATGGTGTGTGTGTGTGTGTGTGTGTGTGTGTGTGTGTGTGTGTGTGTGTGTGTGTGTGTGTGTGTGTGTGTGTGTGTGTGTGTGTGTGTGTGTGTGTGTGTGTGTGTGTTGTGGGTGTGTGTGTGTGTGTGTGTGTGTGTGTGTGTGTGTGTGTGTGTGTGTGTGTGTGTGTGTGTGTGTGTGTGTGTGTGTGTGTGTGTGTGTGTGTGTGTGTGTGTGTGTGTGTGTGTGTGTGTGTGTGTGTGTGTGTGTGTGTGTGTGTGTGTGTACAGCACAAATCGGGAAACACTCAGTCTGAGCTGAAGAAACTGGCGGAGCAGAACCCGGACCTTAAAGACGCGTACGTTGCAAAACAAAGGCGCCTGAAAGTAAGTTATTTAACATCAAGTATTACAATAAGTTAGCTGAGTGCTGAGTAAGACAAGCTGTTGTGTTTTGGAATTAAATGGCCGTAGCATATTCATGATGGAAAACCAAGAGGACTGATGCGTTTTGGTATAACATGTGCTGGCCACTGGCCTTGTGTCTAAATGAGTCCTGCTCAGAAAGTGCTCTGATGCTCTTCTGTCTGAACATGTCCCTGCAGTCGAAGCTGTTTGACCACGACAACATGAAGTACCTGAAGAAGCTTCTGGATGAGCTGGAGGGGGTGATGGACCAGGTGGAGACGGAGCTGCAGAGACGCGTGGAGGAGACGCCAGGTACTCCGTCAGACTGACACCGTGTTTATTCACAGCAGGGGGGTCCAAACATACAGACAGATATACGAAGGGCTGGGCCGCTCGCTAGAGGTGTATCGCCTCGTAAGTTCTGTTATAAGTTGGAAAAGTCAATCCAATGGTAAATGATTCTTGATACTTGAAAATGCTTTAAGAAAAAAACAGCTCACTGCTCTCCAGAGGGTTTCATTTATCTTCTTAGCAGATCATTCCTTAAAACAGAAGCTTCAGATTGAGAGGAAATATTTCAAGGTTGTTATGTGAATTGACTGAATTTATTTGAAAATTGGGCCTATGAATATATGAATACATGAATACATGAATACTGTGTAATAGACATCACATGTCACTTGTTAGACGCTTTTATCCAAAGCGACTTACATACTCAGTACTGAGGACAATCTCCACAGGAGCACTTTGGGGTGAAGTGTCTTCAGGGACACAACGACATGCTGACTGCAGTGGGGTTTGAACCTGTGCCCCCCTGACCCGAACACCAACGCACAACCCACTGCACCACACGCCTCCGATATAATAAATAATATATATTTAAGAAGTACAATATAAGACAAGAAGAAGTTTATTATACTTAAGTCATTATACTTTTTGAATTTGCTGAGTGAGCGCCGATTCAAAATGGTCCGTAGTTTGGACACCCCTGATCTACAGACACGAACAGAGGAAGTTAGTGAAATAACAACCTCAATGATGCTTATGGAGCTTCTCTTTCCCCTTGTCTAAAGGAAAGCAAACAAGGCCAGAATATGGACATTGACAAGTGTATGATTGCCTGTAATTTTTTCCCCAAAATAGATTTTCCTCCTCTTCGCTCAGCAGAAATCTCACACCTGTCTAAATCTGCTGTCAGAGGCATATCTGTGTGCCTGTAATGTCCTGCAAAATGTATGAACATGACAGATTTGTAAGGTTCTTCCTCCTCTTCTCTCAGCAGACATCTCCCACCTGTCCTTTCTGTTGCTCTCACGTCTCTTTCTCTTCCCCTCCCAGACGAAGGCAGTCCCTCCTGGCTGTGCGGAGACTTCTTCAGCATGGCCGACGTCTCTCTGGCCGTCACCCTGCACCGCCTCAAGTTCCTGGGTCTGTCCCAGCGGTTTTGGGGCGAGGGGACTCGGGTAAATCTAGAGACGTACTACGAGCGAGTGGTTCAGCGGCCGGCCTTCAGGAGGGTGCTCGGACACGTCAACAACATCCTGATCTCCGCCGTGCTTCCCGTGGCGTTCAAAGTGGCGAGGAAGAACGCTCCGATGATCCTCGGCACCACGATGCTCATCGGGGTCCTGGGAGGGGCCGCGTACCTCGCCTTTCTCTACATGAAGAGGAGGCTGACTGTGTCCTTCTGAGGGAGAAGAGATGGAGCTGCTTTAGGACTGGGAAGTAGATAAACACAGGACACATAGCGACATTACTCTGACTTCATGATGTAGAGTTAAAAGACCAGAGAGGGATATGATCATTCTGCAGACTTCAGTACTCTGATTGGCTGTGCTGCTGGACGCTCCACCCTCACTGCTGCATTACACACCAATAGATCACCCTGGTAGATGTCACATATATAGGTAATTAAGGGACTAGGATGAGACCACCTTTACAATATATTTCTGATTCTGCAGCTTCAAAACAACACAGATGATGCAATGAATGCTAAGTCAGAAGGTATGAAAACACCTGGTGTTGGATCAAATATTTAAACTAAGGAAAGGATCAACCTTTCCATCTTACGGAGATCTTTGTTAGGCATTGCCAAAATGTCTGATTTAATACATTACAAATATGTTGAAGTGTCTTCTCTTATAGCTTGGCAGTTTTTTTTTTACAACCCATATCATTAAATCAGATAATACAGATGTGTATTTATTCCTGAGGAGAATTGTTGTTAGCAGTTGCAGAACAAGCGTCTGAGTTTCTAGAAAAGCGCTATACAAGCGTCATGTATTAAAGAAATATAAATATATATAAAACATATAATTTAAAGAATTTAATAGCTGTTATCTGCTTGTTTATGCAAATTGTATCTGCGCCTGTCAAATAAATATGTAAAAGATATTGAGGTACAGATATAAATAAATAGAACATGAATGTCTCAAGAAAGGAGATTTTCTGTCTGCAATGCTTTGTTAGCATAACGAGTAGATTATCAGAACGTACTATAACTTCTTAGAAACTGAACTCAACAAAAAGAAGGCGTGGTCATAAGTTCGTCCTCTTTGTGCTCCGTCATTTACTATTTCATTGTTGTGCATTTTTGCTTGTTAGAAATGTAAAAAGTAAACTAAGAGACTGCTTTCTGTGAGCAAACATATACGTAACCTTCTGACAAAGCTCTGCAGGTCGTCTCATGTTTTACTGTAAGACTCCATTTAACAAAAGCTGAATGCTTTTCAACCAAATGAAACGTCTCCCTGACAACCTGCTGAGAAAATAAACGTCAAAGGTTGGAAAACTTCCCAACTCAGCATCTTTTCACAGACTCTGTCGTAAAGTATTTTTAAGCGTTTCACAGGGAAACATCAGAAAGAAGAATCACACCTGCAGAAGCACACTGACGTTCAACACACACTCAGCTCTGATTCAAACCCCTCAGACAGACAGACACACACACACACACACACACACACACACACACACACACACACACACACACACACACACACACACACACACACACACACACACACACACACACACAACACACCACACACACACACACACACACACACACACACACACACACACACACACACACAGACAGACAGACAGCCAGATACACAGACAGACAGACACACACAGAGACACAGACAGACAGAGAGAGAGAGACACACAGACAGACAGACAGAGACAGACACACACACACACACACACACAGACAGACAGACACAGACAGACAGACAGACAGACAGACAGACAGACAGACAGACAGACAGACACACACACACACACTCAGCTCTCATTCAAACCCCTCTTCACAGACACACAGACAGACAGACACACAGACACACACACACACACACACACACACACACACACACACACAGAGACAGACAGACAGACAGACAGACAGACAGACAGACAGACACACACACACACACACACACCCTTGTTTCCAGGGGCTGCGCAGTGTATCAGTCAAAGAAATGCCCGTGTGCACGTGTTAAAGCCACATGTGAGCCGAGCTGTCAGAGGACCAGAGCCTCACTCCAGTGTTAGCTCTGAGAGTGAAAGCCTGCAAACGGCAGCAAAATGACATCATTTAAGATACAGGGTTTTATCACACGGGTGTCGTTTTGAGACAGAGAGGTCAAAGACATAAAGTGAGAAGGTATACACTCTGCATTTCAGAGGCAAGTCAGTGACCTACAATTCAAGTGTTATTGTTCATTTTTAGCCACTAAATTTGACTATTTACCAAAAAAACGAACATTTAAAACAGCTTTACGGATCATTAAATCACTGGTTCTGTGTTTTAATTGATAAAAACACTATAAAATGTATTATATTGAATTGTAATGTACTGTAGAGCTTGTTGTGTTGTATTGATAACATTAGGTGACTAATTCTTAATTATATGTCCAAACACTGTAGAAAAAAATCATATTTTAGGGAAAAATGTACATTTACATAAAAGGTGGAAAGGGAATAAATGCACTTTTCCTTTTAAATACATAAACATTGAGTAATTTAATACGTATAATATATGGCCAAATGAACCAAAGCCTTTTGAAAGTCATATTAATGTTGATTTTAAGACATAATAGCTGTGTGTTGGGCTATTTTGGAGATTATTAACTTGCATTGACACTACATTTTATTATGGCGAGACACGGCAAGCAAAAACATCGTTTTTCAAGTACTGGTCAATTTTGAGATTTTGTGCTATTTTGATTCCATAACATGTTTTCTTTCAGGCATTTGGAAGGAAAACGTACAAAATACACATTTAAGTGTTTATTTTACTATAGTTTGTCTATTTGCGTCTGTATATTTCTCCTAAATTCACCAAAAGTTAGCTTTCTAACGTAACATAAAGTACCGCGACCGCTGTGTGCACCATGTCAACAGAGGTATCGCTGGAAAGCTCCGTCTCTCCTGCACAATCTCATCGGATCCAAATATGGTCATTTCCTTTGTATCAGCAACCAATCGTGAAAGCACAAAGGGGTCTTAAACCAAGAAACGAAATCTCATTGGCTGGTGTCAACTTCTGACAACGTGATTCGTTCAGATGCGTCACGTGGTGTGCTAAAACACTTCCTGGTTAGCTTTCAGCTAGAAATTGAAATCTCAAAATGCCAAAAGAACGGCGAAAAAAACGTTCACAGAGAAGACGACAACAATTGTCACTTGCACGAAGCAAGGTTATATTAAAACAAAAGACCCCGAACATGAAATACCTTCACGGAGTGCGTCGATGCGCAAGCTGTCATCCAGAGAACAGGAGGGTTTAGCTAGCGCCTCACTGCAATCTTTAAAGGTCGTTTTCTCAAAATGAGTTTTTTCTCCTACTCTGAGTTCGAAATTTCAACTTCAGTAGCACGTACATACACCAAACCTTCCAGTTATATTCCTATCAATATTATGAAGGCTTTTACAGAAGGGTTTGTTCATATATCATTCATAGCCTGAATTATACAACATTGTATACCTAAACACATGGCGAAAATGGATATTTTAGGGCTGTTGACAGTATTTTCTGATTTATGGAGTGATAAAAAGAGATATCCAAAATCCCTTCTGTAAAAGCCTTAGATACTAATATGACTACAAAATGAAACAATAATTTTGAATCTGGCTATATCCAAAGTTCAGATTTCGATTCCTGAAATGTGTTAAAATATGTGCATATTTAATGAGATAATGGAAATTTGCATATTTAAACATGCTATTTCAGAAAAACTTGTAATACAAAAGACAATTGCCTTATTGTAAGTAATTAACTGGAGAAATTTCTAGCTGATACCTTTAAGTTAAAAAAAATACCCTATTCACCTGGGGTGTCTCGCCTTAAATACATAAACATTGAGTAATTTAATACGTATAATATATGGCCAAATGAACCAAAGCCTTTTGAAAGTCATATTAATGTTGATTTTAAGACATAATAGCTGTGTGTTGGGCTATTTTGGAGATTATTAACTTGCATTGACACTACATTTTATTATTTCAAATAAGAAATGTACATTAAAGGTGGGGTAGGTACGTTTGAGAAACCGGCTCGAGATACACTTTTTGTTATATTCCATGGAATGCTCTTAACATCCCGATAGCAATGAATATATTAAAATGCTTTGACAAAAAACATATACAAATATTTCATCTGTGGAAGCCGTAGTGCTGTAAAAAGCTCGACCAATCATCTGTGCCGGCTAAAGTAACTGGATGGCCTACCTGCCTGTCAGCCTACCATCTGGGCACAGACTGATCTCGTGCCCCCATTGGTCATGTGCGCGTTCGTGTGTGTTGGAGGAGGGGCTCTGTGAGGAAGTGGCAGATTTTCTCCGGTTGTGTATTTTCATATTCTAGCGCACTCGAGCTGGTTCCTCCAAAATTACCTACCCCACCTTTAAGTCTGCATCTGCTTTTAAATTAATTCTTAAAAATGCATTTTTTATGGAATAAATATACAGAAGTGTCCACTAGGGGGCAGTGTTTCCTCAAACAACATGGTGATAAAAAGCAGAAAACCATTCATCCCATAATTCACAGGGATAAATGTGTGTTTAAGTACTTGTATATTTTTTAAAAAGCTGATACTCTTTACAAAATCGTTTAGAGAAATGTATTTCCTGGGTGAGCTGCTGCATAAATACAGATTACAGCTGCAGAGTCAGAGTGAGTTTTCCAGCAGATGGAAAGCTGTTGTTGGATCAGGACACCATCATGTATTCGAAATGATTCCTCCTGACAGATCGCTATTCAGCTGATCACATCCAACAGGTTCTCCTCAGGCTGCAGGAGAAATGGAGATGAAGCTTAATGTTTTTTAACAGAACTAAATAAAGGAAAAACAAGCAGAGGGTTAAGTGTTTGTAGAAGCTGCTGACAGGTTTGATTGATTAGCATGACTTATAAAAAGGGAGATTTCATCTAATATTAATGATAATCGCTCACTTCCAAGTCTCCTCCTTGCACCTGATCCATCAAAAGGTTATTGTGACCTCTCCAAATGTGCAGAAAGAAGATAATTAAGGGATTTGGAAAACACCTCCCAAGGATTTTTGAAGCCACTTTACTAAAGATGACTGATTTCACTGTCTGCGAGGATACATGTAATCCTCCCTATTTTAAGCTGTTAAAGCTGTATTACTAACTAAACCTTTTGTTTTAATGTGTTTCTTTTCCCCCTCAGTCTTCTGGGACTAAAACAAGGAGGTTTAGACACACAACATATCATTTTTGTATGTGCTTTTTGGATATAAGTAACACAGACATGTTTTCATCATATAGGTGCTGTGTTCTCGGTGGCAGTGTTCAGTCAATCAAACATTGTACTACTTAAGAAAAATAGTCCAATTATGCAAATGTTTTACTTGGAGGTGAGCTTCATGCATAGTAGTTGAAAGACTGCCTGCATTTAACAAGCTTTAAACTATACAGAGCTCAGAGGATGAGCATCTAGGAGGAAATGTAATGTAAGCATCAGTTTGCACGTTCTACTTTAAAGCAGATGTGTCTCTTGGCGTAGAGAAGTGGAATTCTTTGCCGAATGATTTAAAGGGCTGTAAGAAATGTGTTAGGGAAAATGTATAAAGAAAGCGTAATCAGACAGTATGAAGTTGACTTTTGATTGTGTTCTGGTTTTATGTTTCAGTATTTGTAAGCAACTGAAAGAATATTGCTTTTATTTGACTTTTAAATGTTTCCAATTATGCAAAGTGTTACTTACAGTAGATGTGAGCTTCAGTTGCATACAAAGACCCCCTGAACTTAAAGGTCCCATGTCATGGCCATTTCTACTGATCATAATTCCATCATTGAGGTCTACTAGAATAGATTTATATTGTTCAATGTTCCAAACTCACATCGGTTTCTCACAGCATCTCTGTAAAGTATGTGTATTCACTCTGTCCTACACGGCTGGTTGGAGCTCCTCCCAGTGGCCGTCTGCGAGACAGCGAGACACAGCGAAACCTTGCCCGAAACACACACACACACCCGCAGCCTGTATGGGAGTTTGTGTGTGTGCTCACACACCGACTCTCAGGGAGGTGAAATCGGCAGAGCTGCAGCTGAGAAAAGATTGAGTGTCCGCGGATTGGTCAATTTGGACCAATGGGTCCATTTGGGTATGGTCACGTCACTGCACCCAGCAAGATCTCCAACGAGCCGTTCTGGGGCAGCAGAGACAGGTCTTTTCTGTGTTAGAGTTGTACTCGCTACAGGGTGTACTTTGAGGGTTTGTGACTCTGCAGACCGTTTACATGCAGCTACATAACACACAAGGGGACGGGTAATAACCGGAAAAGCATGACCTTTAACTATACAAGGTTTAAACTACATCAGTGAGTTGTCATTGATGCAACGAGTGCTACGTGAATGATGGGGAGCCAGATGATGATGTGGCACTGACTCACCTCTCTAAAGCTCCTATACTCTACACGTGGTCAATTCAATTCAAATGTATTTATATCGCCCATTATCACAAACCACATTTGTCTCAGAGGGCTTCACAAATCAACACACATGAATGATAATGTAAAAACAACACATTCTGTATCTGAGAATATAGTAAGTGACAAGATAAGTGTGAAAATACCACTAAATGGGTACAAATGACACAAATACAGTTCCTACAATAATTACAATTCCGTAAAAGGAAGGGTCCAAGAGGATGTTAAAAAGGGAGTTTAAAACCAATCCTGGTGTACGCTGCACTAAAGATGAAAGTCTTCAGCCTGCTCTTAAATGTGTGGACACTGGTGGATTATTTGTTTTCCCATTTAGAGCGTCTTCAAACCCCCGTGTGGAGGCTGAGAGGCGGAGCCCGACGCACTTTCCTCGCTGCCATTCAAATAAACAAATCCCATTGAGCTGAGCTCAGCATCACAGACGCTCTCTCTTCCCCGAACACTGTTCTTCTCTATAGTTTTCCCTGCGTCAGAGGGGGGTGCAGGTGCACGGAAACCCCCAGCAGATGCCCACAGAGGGGAGGATGGAGGCTTGTGGTGGAGTGATGATGGGCGGCTGGAAATATGCATGTGATCCAGAAGAAAGTGGAGGAGAAATTACATGGAAATGATTTGGACCTGTGGGAGTTTTCCAGGGACTTCTTGCAGGATTGAAACTGTGTTTTTTAGATGATGAAGGTGGAGGGGATGGTGTGTAAACAGAAACCCACGCATTACAGATTCATGTGGCTTTTTCTCCAGCTACTGAGAGAGAAGGAGCACGGAAACTTCTACAGACTTCTGAGGGCTGCATATTCAAGGGAAGATGGGATGATGAATCAGAATCAGAAACGGGTTTATTGCCAGATGGGTTCACACATACGAGGGATTTGACTTGATGTGGTGGTGCAGACATAACATATAAAACAAAGAATTTCCATATAAAACTAAAAATCTTTAAGGACACTAATAAAATATAGTTAAATAGCAACAAAAAAAAGCAGTGATTTACAGCGAAATAGTGAATTATAGAATATAGAATATGAAATAAGAATATGTGCAAAGCAGTATACATTGTGTGCATTACTGTAATGCATATAGAGTCTGCGTTGTGTCAGGGGGGGGGGGGGGCCTTGTTTAAGAGGCCGGTAGTGGAGGGGAGGAAACTGTTCAGGTGGCGAGAGGTTCTGGTCCTGATGGAGCGCAGCCTCCTGCCAGAGGGGAGGGGGGTGCACAGTTTGTGTCCAGAGTGGGAGGGGTGGGCCACTATCTTCCCGCCTCAGGGTCCTGGAGGTCGTGGAGGGATGGCAGATTGCAGCCGATCACCTTCTCTGCAGAGCGGATGACCCGCTGCAGCCGGCCCTTATCCTTGGCTGTGGCTGCGGCACCAGATGGTGAGGATGGACTCCATGATGGAGGTGTAGACGTTCACCATCATTGTCTTTGGCAGGTTGAATTTCTTCAGCTGCCTCAGGAAAAGGAAAGGAAACTACGACCTGTAATCTGGGGCCTTATTACCTACATCCCTAGTTTCTAAAGATTGTAGAAGCAGTTCCCAAACTCATGCCTGTGTCCCATCTCAGACCTCCGATCTTGTCCTATTTAAGGAAAGCTGTGAAGATGTGTACTGTTATTATGCTCCTCCATAGCTGGATGAACATTTTGGTAGCCGATATATACATCTCTACATGGTCTGAATAAAAAGCATAATCATAGCGTTGAGGGAGTCTTTCATTCATTGGATTTTGTTTATGTCGTTCCTCTTCTTATTCCTCACTTTAAAATGCCTATGCCATTCTGTTTCCCAACTTTAAACATCTCAAAACAAAGTGTTAGACGGCTACATTCCTAAAGATCGGATAATAGTTAGGATATAAATTCTAAATGTCATCCTAAACTGAGATACGTTTCTGCGATGAGGCCAGAGGAACAAAGAAGTCGAGCGTAAAGAGGAACTCTGTTTTAGAGAAGCATCGTTCATCCTCCATCACATCTGCAAAACTAATCCTCCCTGCCCTCTGACAGGTGAAGACAGATGGAGAAGATGTTCCTGTGTCTACAGCCGCATAACGTAATGTGGACACAGGACAGAGTGAACGAGCGTCTTCAGTGAAGCAGCTGCTCTGCTCTTTGTGCACTTTTTGCAGCAGTCCTCCATCGCTCTGTTATTTTTCCTCTCGTGGTTACGTTGGCAACACTACAGTCTCCGTGAAGGGAGATGTCCAGAGCCTGTTGGCACCGTCCAATCACTTCTGAGAAAACCAGCGGTTCTTTCCAGAAAGTAGCCGATTCTTTGTTTGCAGATCTGACAGAGGGGGGGGGTCTCATGGTGTTGACTTTTCTGTTAAAACGACCCCCTGCAAGCTCGCCCTTTCTCAGCTTTATGATGAAATCCTGTGCCACCATTCATCCCTGTGTGTGCTCCTCAAATACTTAAAGCTGTCCTACATCAACACGGCTGCAGAGAGATGATACAGCAGAGAGATCTCAGCCTCCGGCGGACAGATGTGGCCAAGGCAAACACACCTTCATTGTTTTAATGGAAGTTCTGTGTGTGTTGGGCACGAACATTCACACACACATTAACCACAGTGATCTCAGAGAAGCTCTCTTTAAAGATCTTATGAGGCGGTGTCATTCAGGAGAAACTTTCAGAGTCACTTTCCGTATAATAAAAGGTTATAGGCAGAGGTGGGAAGTAGTGGAGTACAAATACTTCGTTACTGTACTTAAGTACATCTTTCTGGTATCAGTACTTTACTCCATGACGACTTTTTACTTTCTACTTCTTACATGTTGAACTCAAATACCTGTACTTTCTACTTCTTACATGTTGAACACAAATACCTGTACTTTCTACTTCTTACATGTTGAACCCAAATACCTGTACTTTCTACTTCTTACATGTTGAACACAAATACCTGTACTTTCTACTTCTTACATGTTGAACTCAAATACCTGTACTTTCTACTTCTTACATGTTGAACTCAAATACCTGTACTTTCTACTTCTTACATGTTGAACTCAAATACCTGTACTTTCTACTTCTTACATGTTGAACCCAAATACCTGTACTTTCTACTTCTTACATGTTGAACTCAAATACCTGTACTTTCTACTTCTTACATGTTGAACTCAAATACCTGTACTTTCTACTTCTTACATGTTGAACACAAATACCTGTACTTTCTACTTCTTACATGTTGAACTCAAATACCTGTACTTTCTACTTCTTACATGTTGAACCCAAATACCTGTACTTTCTACTTCTTACATGTTGAACTCAAATACCTGTACTTTCTACTTCTTACATGTTGAACCCAAATACCTGTACTTTCTACTTCTTACATGTTGAACTCAAATACCTGTACTTTCTACTTCTTACATTTTGAACACAAATACCTGTACTTTCTACTTCTTACATGTTGAACCCAAATACCTGTACTTTCTACTTCTCACATGTTGAAGACAAATACCTGTACTTTCTACTTCTTACATTTTGAACACAAATACCTGTACTTTCTACTTCTTACATGTTGAACCCAAATACCTGTACTTTCTACTTCTTACACGTTGAACACAAATACCTGTACTTTCTACTTCTTACATGTTGAACTCAAATACCTGTACTTTCTACTTCTTACATGTTGAACCCAAATACCTGTACTTTCTACTTCTTACACGTTGAACACAAATACCTGTACTTTCTACTTCTTACATGTTGAACTCAAATACCTGTACTTTCTACTTCTCACATGTTGAACTCAAATACCTGTACTTTCTACTTCTTACATGTTGAACTCAAATACCTGAACTTTCTACTTCTTACATGTTGAACACAAATACCTGTACTTTCTACTTCTTACATGTTGAACTCAAATACCTGTACTTTCTACTTCTTACATGTTGAACCCAAATACCTGTACTTTCTACTTCTTACACGTTGAACACAAATACCTGTACTTTCTACTTCTTACATGTTGAACTCAAATACCTGTACTTTCTACTTCTCACATGTTGAACTCAAATACCTGTACTTTCTACTTCTTACATGTTGAACTCAAATACCTGAACTTTCTACTTCTTACATGTTGAACACAAATACCTGTACTTTCTACTTCTTACATGTTGAACTCAAATACCTGTACTTTCTACTTCTTACATGTTGAACACAAATACCTGTACTTTCTACTTCTCACATGTTGAACTCAAATACCTGTACTTTCTACTTCTTACATGTTGAACACAAATACCTGTACTTTCTACTTCTCACATGTTGAACACAAATACCTGTACTTTCTACTTCTTACATGTTGAACACAAATACCTGTACTTTCTACTTCTTACATGTTGAACAGAAATACCTGTACTTTCTACTTCTTACATGTTGAACACAAATACCTGTACTTTCTACTTCTTACATGTTGAACAGAAATACCTGTACTTTCTACTTCTCACATGTTGAACTCAAATACCTGTACTTTCTACTTCTCACATGTTGAACTCAAATACCTGTACTTTCTACTTCTTACATGTTGAACACAAATACCTGTACTTTCTACTTCTCACATGTTGAACACAAATACCTGTACTTTCTACTTCTCACATGTTGAACTCAAATACCTGTACTTTCTACTTCTCACATGTTGAACTCAAATACCTGTACTTTCTACTTCTTACATGTTGAACTCAAATACCTGTACTTTCTACTTCTCACATGTTGAACACAAATACCTGTACTTTCTACTTCTCACATGTTGAACTCAAATACCTGTACTTTCTACTTCTCTCATGTTGAACTCAAATACCTGTACTTTCTACTTCTCTCATGTTGAACTCAAATACCTGTACTTTCTACTTCTCACATGTTGAACTCAAATACCTGTACTTTCTACTTCTTACATGTTGAACACAAATACCTGTACTTTCTACTTCTTACATGTTGAACACAAATACCTGTACTTTCTACTTCTTACATGTTGAACTCAAATACCTGTACTTTCTACTTCTTACATGTTGAACACAAATACCTGTACTTTCTACTTCTCACATGTTGAACACAAATACCTGTACTTTCTACTTCTTACATGTTGAACTCAAATACCTGTACTTTCTACTTCTCACATGTTGAACACAAATACCTGTACTTTCTACTTCTCACATGTTGAACTCAAATACCTGTACTTTCTACTTCTCTCATGTTGAACTCAAATACCTGTACTTTCTACTTCTCTCATGTTGAACTCAAATACCTGTACTTTCTACTTCTCACATGTTGAACTCAAATACCTGTACTTTCTACTTCTTACATGTTGAACACAAATACCTGTACTTTCTACTTCTTACATGTTGAACACAAATACCTGTACTTTCTACTTCTTACATGTTGAACTCAAATACCTGTACTTTCTACTTCTTACATGTTGAACACAAATACCTGTACTTTCTACTTCTCACATGTTGAACACAAATACCTGTACTTTCTACTTCTTACATGTTGAACTCAAATACCTGTACTTTCTACTTCTCTCATGTTGAACTCAAATACCTGTACTTTCTACTTCTCACATGTTGAACTCAAATACATGTACTTTCTACTTCTTACATGTTGAACTCAAATACCTGTACTTTCTACTTCTTACATGTTGAACTCAAATACCTGTACTTTCTGCTTCTTACATGTTGAACCCAAATACCTGTACTTTCTACTTCTTACATGTTGAACTCAAATACCTGTACTTTCTACTTCTTACATGTTGAACTCAAATACCTGTACTTTCTACTTCTCTCATGTTGAACTCAAATACCTGTACTTTCTACTTCTCACATGTTGAACTCAAATACCTGTACTTTCTACTTCTTACATGTTGAACTCAAATACCTGTACTTTCTACTTCTCTCATTTTCCAAACAGCTGGTTCCTTTAGTCTGAATGTGTGTTTGATGCGTGATCATTATTCTTTAGAGTCATTGCGTGCCTATTGATTTGAACACGATCCGTGTATCCATCATTTCCTGGTCTTCTCTAAAGAAGAGGGACCAATGGAAACGTTGTCATGTTGCCGTTGTTCAGCATGGAAACATTCATTAGCTAACAATGACATTATTGTTCTATTAATATAAAGGGAGGTCAGGTACTCTTTAAAGCAGCTGCTAGTTATGGGTACTTTTTACTGAAGTACATTTCAAAGCCTCTTTACTTTGACTTGAGTAAAGAAGTTTAGTCAGTACTTCTACTTTCACCAGAGTACTTTTAAACACGAGTATCTGTACTTCTACTCGAGTAAAGATTGGGTGTACTTTTGCCATCTCTGATTAAAGGTAGCCCTCCACACACACAGATCCCATGGTACTTGGGAGTGAGGTAATAAAGAATAACATATTGCTGCAGCCTGCATTAATGATGTTAAAAAGCCATCCATTCGTCACAGATTGATGTTTCCTCCATGATGTTCTGCTGCTGGAGGTCAGTGAAGGTCGCTCCACCTGCTGAGACGCCATACAAACGCACATCCTGATGTCAATACTGAGCTCACCTCACGCTCTGAAAACACTTCCTCTCCCATGACCTCGCATCAGGCAACGAGGCCGGAAGCTTCTGGGGAACCAGAGGCGTTAGAAACACGTGTGATCTGCTAAAAACGAGGGGAAGAGATGAGGAATATGCAAAGATATTGACAGACAGCAGACAAACAAAGGTGAATTGATTATAGAAGTGCAGGTAATTCACATTTAGATTGTTCTGCCTTTAAGCTACAGCAGTGTTCTTGGTTTTGGGGAACTCCCAGCCTTCTCTACATACATTTGAAACCTCATGCATTACCTCTCACTAGAATGGGATGTATAATAACCGCCGTAATTCAGGCTGAACTGAGCAATCTTCTGAGAGAGTTGGTAGGTAATGAGCCCCTACTAATGAATATCTGGCATATTATCTTTCATTTAGTAACCTGGTCAGTGACTAATAACATTTAGCTGCTTATATGCATCATAAATAATCACAAATAGTTAAAGTAGCACAGACACAGGTAATTACACAAAGAATGAATAGCGGCCGCTGATAGCTTCATGAATAGCACTTCAAGTTTGATTCATAACAGATATTGCTCCAATCATATCACAACTCAAGAACCTCCATTACCTAATACAGCTGAGTGTAATCATCCATGTGGCAAAGTGTAAATCTTTCCTTTGCACCACAACAGCTGGAACAATGGAAAACAGACGTCGAGCTGCAGGTGCTGACCGACGAGCTGCAGAGGCACCACTCGGGAAGTAAAACATGGCAGAAAGAAACCTTATTAGGGATTTTAATAATCTGTCAGTGCGCTTCAGTTCTCACCAACACGTTGAAAAAAGAATCATTTTTTCCTGCAACAACATGACGATATTGACTATTGCTGCACAGAAAGAGGTCACAACATGTCTGGTGGAAAAGCATTGTTTATTCTCAGTGATTACAATAACATTTATATTTTAATCACATTATTTAAACTCCTGAACACTGCCCTGTTTTGATCGTTTAATAACATTTCCTTGCTCTGAGCTTTATTCCGAACTCAGGCCTCTCTGTGGTCTGAATAAAGTCTGTGATCGGGTTCTGCTGACTCTGGTGTTTTCGTGGAGGACCAACATGAGATCTGGACTGACGGGTAATTACAAGCTGTGTTCTTGTTTAAATCCATGTGGCCAATCTGATATGGCATTGCTGAATATGCAAAATGGACAAATACAGACACATTTAAAGATGATTTGTTGCTGACTTAGTTTCTTAGAGAGAGAAATTCAAATTCAAGATTCTCCGGCCCATCTCACGCTGCATTGTTCCCTCACTCGAGAACAGTGAGGGAACAATGGAGCGTGAGATGGGCCGGAGAATCGGAGCAGCGGGAGCGGTACTGCAGTCGCTTTACCGCACCGTTGTGACGAAAAGGGAGCTGAGCCAGAAGGCAAAGCTCTCTGTCTACCGGGCCATTTCCCTTCCTACCCTCACCTATGGTCATGAAGGATGGGTCATGACCGAAAGAACGAGATACAAGCGGTCGAGATGGGTTTTCTCCGCAGGGTGGCTGGTGTCTCCCTTTGAGAAGTTCGGTCTTCATCAGGAAGGGACTCGGAGTTGAACCGCTCCTCCTTCGCGTCGAAAGGAGCCAGTTGAGGTGGTTCGGGCACCTAGTAAGGATGCCACCTGGGCGCCTCCCTAGGGAGGTGTTCCAGGCACGTCCAGCTGGGAAGAGACCAAGGGTCTTCAATGGCCCGAAAATGCAATCTGACTACTACAAGTAATACATTTTCTACAACAATGTGATGATCTGCAACAAATGCACTTGCTGTTGCCTCTATGAGTGGAAATACTGTGAGTTTTAGGGTCATTTTCTGGTGTGAATCCAGTGGCGGACTGGCCATCGGGACGTTCGGGACAAATCCCGATGGGCCGGTACTGATAAGTCACTAGCCACCCCCCCCCCCCCCCGTTGACAATTTACTAGCGGTATTTACTTGCGGTACCGAGGTGGGCCGGTCGAGAGTCCCGGGCTGATTTTTAGTCCCAGTCCGCCCCTGTGTGCAACCCTCTGAACTGGGGCTTAAGGTCTTTAAATATCCACATATCTTCAAAGAGACGTTCAATTTTCAGAGATGGGTCAAAGCTACTCTCGTCAATGTGTCACAAATTCCACGTCTCCGCTACAAACCAACATGCTATTTCCAAGATGGCTGCCAGAGAAGAAGAGCATGTAATATGATCTCTGGATAGTACAGGTCAAGACCAGCTGGAGGCTCAGAGTAATTACAAGTCATTATTACATCAGTTTTTCCAATGCACTTTGTTTCATTATAAAAACTAATTGTAAAAAACCCGATTAATAGACTTATTTTGATGCAGCAGGAATTGAGTTATTGCTAGACCTTCTTAACATTTCTACCTTGTGATCCATGCATGCTTTTTAATAAGTGAAATACAAATACTACCAACACATAGTAGGGGTCACGGAGGACATACCAGGAAACTGAGAGGAATATATATCACTCTTCAAAAAACAACAAAAAGACGACTTTTGCAATCACATAATATTAGATTTACTTTACATGCATGAAACACATTTTATCAGCCATAACCTACTTCTGATAACGTAACAAAAGGCCGGGGAACATGCTGCCTGTGTGGATTATCTGGGAGGATTGAGCAGGATAACAGGTGAAAATATATAGGGTATTCAGAGCAAGAGCTGGAGAGCAGATTTCTCACTGGCAGGGATTTGACTTTCCTTCTGCCAAGCACAATACTCGACATAATGAGAAACACTTGTTTCAAGATGGACAATCCAGCGAGCCTCGCAGCATTCGAAAGCAACCGAGAGAGCTCATATTTATACTGTATGTAGTTAACATTCATTATATTTGCTCACAGAATAATTAGGATTAAAGGGCTTTACATGCCTGAGAGGTGTAGATCATGACAGGAGAACGGGAGGTGTGACAGACCCGCCCAAAGACTAGAGATGGCAAAAGTACACACACTTTACTCAAGTGGAAGTACAGATACTCGTGTTTAAAAATACTCTGGTGAAAGTAGTGACTGACTAAACTTCTTTACTCAAGTGAAAGTAAAGAGGCTTTGAAATGTACTTCAGTAGAAAGTACCCATAACTAGCAGCTGCTTTAAAGAGTACCTGACCTCCCTTTATATTAATAGAACAATAATGTCATTGTTAGCTAATGAATGTTTCCATGCTGAACAACGGCAACATGACAACGTTTCCATTGGTCCCTCTTCTTTAGAGAAGACCAGGAAATGATGGATACACGGATCGTGTTCAAATCAATAGGCACGCAATGACTCTAAAGAATAATGATCACGCATCAAACACACATTCAGACTAAAGGAACCAGCTGTTTGGAAAATGAGAGAAGTAGAAAGTACAAGTATTTGAGTTCAACATGTAAGAAGTAGAAAGTACAGGTATTTGAGTTCAACATGTAAGAAGTAGAAAGTACAGGTATTTGAGTTCAACATGTAAGAAGTAGAAAGTACAGGTATTTGAGTTCAACATGTAAGAAGTAGAAAGTACAGGTATTTGAGTTCAACATGTAAGAAGTAGAAAGTACAGGTATTTGTGTTCAACATGTAAGAAGTAGAAAGTACAGGTATTTGTGTTCAACATGTAAGAAGTAGAAAGTACAGGTATTTGGGTTCAACATGTAAGAAGTAGAAAGTAAAGGTATTTGAGTTCAACATATAAGAAGTAGAAAGTACAGGTATTTGAGTTCAACATGTAAGAAGTAGAAAGTACAGGTATTTGAGTTCAACATGTAAGAAGTAGAAAGTACAGGTATTTGAGTTCAACATGTAAGAAGTAGAAAGTACAGGTATTTGAGTTCAACATGTAAGAAGTAGAAAGTACAGGTATTTGTGTTCAACATGTAAGAAGTAGAAAGTACAGGTATTTGTGTTCAACATGTAAGAAGTAGAAAGTACAGGTATTTGAGTTCAACATGTAAGAAGTAGAAAGTACAGGTATTTGGGTTCAACATGTAAGAAGTAGAAAGTAAAGGTATTTGAGTTCAACATATAAGAAGTAGAAAGTACAGGTATTTGAGTTCAACATGTAAGAAGTAGAAAGTACAGGTATTTGTGTTCAACATGTAAGAAGTAGAAAGTACAGGTATTTGAGTTCAACATGTAAGAAGTAGAAAGTACAGGTATTTGAGTTCAACATGTGAGAAGTAGAAAGTACAGGTATTTGTGTTCAACATGTGAGAAGTAGAAAGTACAGGTATTTGAGTTCAACATGTAAAAAGTAGAAAGTACAGGTATTTGTATTCAACATGTAAGAAGTAGAAAGTACAGGTATTTGAGTTCAACATGTAAGAAGTAGAAAGTACAGGTATTTGTGTTCAACATGTAAGAAGTAGAAAGTACAGGTATTTGAGTTCAACATGTAAGAAGTAGAAAGTACAGGTATTTGAGTTCAACATGTGAGAAGTAGAAAGTACAGGTATTTGAGTTCAACATGTAAGAAGTAGAAAGTACAGGTATTTGTGTTCAACATGTGAGAAGTAGAAAGTACAGGTATTTGTGTTCAACATGTGAGAAGTAGAAAGTACAGGTATTTGAGTTCAACATGTAAAAAGTAGAAAGTACAGGTATTTGTATTCAAAGTGTAAGAAGTAGAAAGTACGGGTATTTGAGTTCAACATGTAAGAAGTAGAAAGTACGGGTATTTGAGTTCAACATGTAAGAAGTAGAAAGTACAGGTATTTGTATTCAAAGTGTAAGAAGTAGAAAGTACGGGTATTTGTATTCAAAGTGTAAGAAGTAGAAAGTACAGGTATTTGTGTTCAACATGTAAGAAGTAGAAAGTACAGGTATTTGTGTTCAACATGTAAGAAGTAGAAAGTACAGGTATTTGAGTTCAACATGTAAGAAGTAGAAAGTACAGGTATTTGTGTTCAACATGTAAGAAGTAGAAAGTACAGGTATTTGAGTTCAACATGTGAGAAGTAGAAAGTACAGGTATTTGTGTTCAACATGTAAGAAGTACAAAGGAAAAAGTCGTCAGAAAAATATGTATTGGAGTAAAGTACTGACAGTGCCGATTCTAGAGTCTGGGGGCCCTAGGCAAACATTCACTGGGGGCCCCTCGAACCAGCTTTTCATCACCACGCACAGCCGACAGCAGCCGACCCTGGAGCGGAGCAAGGCAACGGAACTTAAGATAAGAAGCAGCATAGTAGGGCCGCCTTGAGGGGGTTTCCCAACATGTCATTGTAGTAACTTAAAGGGTGTTTCATGTTGTCGTTGCTGTGGACCTTCTTAATCTACCTTCTTTGGAGGCCCCCTTCTGGTCCGGGGCCCCAAGCAGTTGCCTGCCTTGCCTGTCTGCAAGGGGCGGCCCTGAGTACTGATACCAGAAAAATGTACTTAACAATAACAAAGTATTTGTACTCCACTACTTCCCACCTCTGCCAAAGACTAGTTTATCTGCATGTCCAAGAACAAATACAACATAAATCAATTGGAAAAACTCAATTGTAACTGCATGGAAGAAATGGCAGAGAAATGATCCCTCATGTCAGTGGGTTTCTGTGGCGCTCAAAGGTCAACGCTAAACTTAGCATCTCTGGAACATTTGACAAAGTGAATGCATCTGTGGGAGAGGGACGAGGAAAATTGCATGGTAGTATTCATTAAGAAACAAAGAGATCCATCTGTGTTTGTTTACCCGAAGCCAATCTCAATTCTGGAGAGAAATGCTGCCTCGACTGAAAATAAAATGGCCTTTTAAAGTTTCTCGTTTGGCTTCAGCTGTTACAAAGAGAGACATTAAAACAGCAGAGGCTTTTATTGTCATGGCTGTATCCATGGAGGATCACAGAGCTCTGTGTTCTAGCCTGAACCCATTAACACCAGCCAAGAGGAGAGAGGTGGTTTCTTTCCACTGCTTGTATCTCTCAATCTATAACAAACTAAGACTGGGGAGATGGTGCTAACTGTGGCGCTGCGAGAGGGAGATTAGATTTAGCTTGTTGCAATTTGGATCGATGGAAATGGGATGAATGCTTTGAATGAAGTTAGTTAGTTAGTTTCTTGGTGAAGTTAATGTAAGAAGGTTTTGGGATACATTGTATGGGGAGAGAATAAAGAAGTGCATGGTGGTTGAATCTGAACTAAAGCCTTAACAGCTGCTAATATATCTTGTAAATGAAAAGAGCAGCCTTTAAAGCAGTGGTCGCCAACCAGTCGATCGCGATCCACAGTGTGGTGCGGGTAGATCGCGGACCGTTAAAAGAAAATACGTTTTTAGATGTAAACCTGTCATCCACCACCCCGTTAGCAGGTGCCACTTGATTGACGTCACTTTACCCGCATTTGCTCCTGTGGGTAATGTCCACAGTAGTGGCTCTTACATGTCTAGTATGTCTACTTGTAAAGCGCTTTGAGCACCTGTAAAAGTGCTCTAATCAAAAAATGTAATGCATTATTATTATTATTTGTCACAAATTATTCAAAAGATTATTTCCGCGGCACACCTTCATATGATCATTATAGTTATACAAACAATAAGAGAATCAATGAAAAACAGGTATGAAATACTATATGGCAGTAAAACAAGAATACAGTTTGAAAGGGGAGTGATTTGTAAAATATCCATAAAGAAAAAGTAAATCTGTTTACAGTTCTGTTTCATCTGGGTGTTGAGAGAGGTATCCATAGATCTCTCCATGTTGCTCTCAGAGTGCACCAGATTGATGCTTTCAACTTCAATATTTAAAAAAAAATCTTCCCGGACCCCCCTAGAGGAGGTTAGCACCTAGAGGAGTGAGGACCCCCCCTAGAGGAGGTGAGTTCCGCCCCCCACTCATAAAAAATAGCACTTTACCCCTGCCTATATGCCGTGAGCTGGTTATGGAGCCTTCATTGTAACAGTAATTCAGATGCAATTAGCCGACATAAAAGGCCTCAAATTGGAAGCACTGCTTGGGCCGTCTTTTTCACTCAATTCTGCAATAGGTAGATCTCGCCTTTCACCTAGGCCGAGGTCGGTGATCTTGGGCTTAAAAAGGTTGGTGACCACTGCTTTAAACAGTCTGCAACTTTGAAGTGTCGCCTCAACACCATCTAGTTTTCACTCATGATGAAAAGACGACGCGCCGACAGACATCACACCTGCCTCTCATTTTCCCCAGACTCAGCAGATCCAGTTCTCACTGAGAATCTAGAACTCTGTCAGGACAGTGAACTCCACACCGCAAGTTTTATTACCACACCTGAGATTTTGGTTTGTACCAAAGTAAACCGCATGCTTGAGGAGGGGATCTGATGCTGAGACCACTGATGGAAGAAGCTGCTGGTGGATAGAAACTGATATAGGCTCAATCACATGTTGGGAAATACTGCTCCAGCTGTTGGTGGAAACCTGTAAGCATGTCGCTATGTGGCTTTCTTTTCCTGTGAGAGTAAGGCTGTACGATATATATTTGATGATAATAATACAAACACTTGCCTAGCCCTGTGGGACCGCAATGTTTTAATCTAAGGTCGGCAACATTGGGAAACCAGCAAGAGTACAAGCTTGATTCAGCCTAACATATTTGAACTTTAAACGTATTACATTAAGAGTGACAAAATGGAGAAGCATGGACAAATTAAAAGCCGTACAGTAAAAGCAACGACATGTGACGTATGTCCAAAGCTGGACATCTGTAGCTGTCTAGTCAGGATGTAAGGAGACACTAATCCAAAGACTTTTAATTGCCATTCAGAATATCTTCTCACAACATTTAAAAGGTGCAATGTTCTGCCACTTCTAAATGAATCCATTAAACAAACTATAAACCAGAAACAAACCAAGGACAAAATGTAACTCTATCTTCTAACCTTGAAATACAACATCTGAACAATGGGGTTCACTGCAGCTGTAGATAGAGGTTAAGCTGCAGAATCTGTGGAGCTCAGGCCCATAAAACACCAACATGGAGATTAAAACGTTGATATGACAGTTTTAATATCTCCTGAAATCAATCAGAAGTGAAACGGGTGATCCCTGTTATCCTCTGTTTTATTGCCATGGCGTCTGAGGTGAGAAGCGGAGGCCTCGTCGGGGGCTTTATGTTCCTGGAGGTTCGGTGTGAGGCTCCACTCCTGGATGGCAGCACTGTACCAACAAACATTTGCACTGATGTGGATTTGCAGTGGAACCAACCAACTGTAGATGCAGCGAGTCAGACGCTCAGAAAGTGATACCTTCACACACTGCTGTATTATTGCATTTGGCACCATCAGCTGGACCTAAACACGGTGGAAACTGAAACTCACTCAGAGATGATATTTAGAAAATGCGATACTGTGAGATTTCTGTATTTAAAAGCAGAACACAGCTGGTGAAGGAGGAAAGGAAGAGAAGCATTCCTACTGTCCTTCAACGGCACACATCGGAGCGTAACGCTGCAATGTGTGTGTGTTCGAGAAGGAAATTGAGCCTATATTCTCACCTCGAGCAAAACAGAAATATCCTGATGTACTTCCCATCTTTCAAGTCCCTCTATACTCTCACCTTACAAGCATAAAAGGCAAAGAAAAGTACTCAAAGAAACGATAAACAGAGTGAAATAGAAGTGCAAGAAATATGAATCATGGAACAGGTTTCTTCTCGTAACATTTGATGCATGTTTTCAAGAATGTAAAGGTGTTCAAAAAAGGGCTTTTGCATGAAAAGCATTCCGGAACTTGAGCAAAACAGAAATGTCCTGATGTTCTTCCAATCTTTCAAGTCACTTTATACACTAAAAGAGTGTAAGAAAAGTAACTTAGGTCCTTTGGACTGTTTATTTCTAGTGTTAGTGTTCATTTCTCGTATTGCCTTGTTTTTTATACTGCTGCAACGCAAACATTTCCCACATTGGGATCAATAAAGTACCTACCTACCTACCTACCTACCTACTTACCTACCTACCTACCTACCTACCTACCTACCTACCTACCTACCTACCTACCTACCTACCTACCTACCTACCTACCTACCTACCTACCTACCACCCACCCACCCACCTACCTGCCTAATTAGAAATGCAAGAAATAGGAATTATGGAAAATAGTGAACAGGTTTCTTCTCGTAACATTTGGGTGTTTTCCGGCTAATTTCACAAACTTTTAAAGTATATTTTAGATCGATATTTGACGGGCGAGAGGGACGACTTCTTCTCCTGACTGGCAGCAGAGAAAGAATGAAAAGGCGTTCGAATACGAGCTTTTGCTGGAAAGAGAATTCATGAAAGGGGTATTTTTAATGATTTTAAAACCAGAGGTCTCGTGTCCTTAAGCTCACCTAGACTGCAGAGAGCATGCCAAAGCGAAAATAAACCCCATGATTAACTGAATGAGGTTTGACTCAAACACTACAGACAAAAAGGAAACACGCAGTGGGGCAGAAGGGAACCCTGGACATCTAAAGGGTAACATAAGGTGGATTTCTGTGTGGCTTTATTCGGGCTGAACATGTGGGTAACCATTGTTTGGACTTTGGGTTGGATGAGGTATTGTGCTGGATAATTGTATTTCCATTACACTCAGCACACTCTAAATATAACCATGAGCTCAGCAGCAACCTGCTTTCACTTTCTAACAAGGGAAAGCAAAGAGGGGTCGGTCACACTGAGGAAAGAAGACGCCAAATTACTTAATGGAAAGCAATGAGTGAATTTTTCGAAAAGTAGAGCGATTCGCCAAATCCAAACAATGTCTTAAAAGTAACTGACATTATGTTACAAGAAGGTGCACAACTTTAAAGACAATCATGATGTGTGTTAATTTAATTTTATACACTGAAATAACTTCTTTAATCAAGAACAGCTAATGAGACAATCAGAGGGTAAAGCAGGGGTATCAAACTCAAATACACAGTGGGCCAAAAACATAGGTACTAGTCGAGGGCCGGACTGGTTCAATGTTTATTAAAGAACTTATTGAAATGAACTTATTGCACATATTAAACCTGGAACTAACAAAGCTTAAATTATTGCCTATAAAAACAACATTAAACATTAAATAATCAGTTGCATTCATTTATTATGGCTCTATCATTTCTTATGATTACATTTTCCCACAGGCCAACAACAGCTTCAACAAAACTATTTCCCTCAAAGAGAAAACCAAACATGCCCTGTTGTCGAGAGAGAGGAAGTGCAGAAGGAAACATCCATTGAACTCAGTGATGCTAGGTCAGATACTTGGCATCTCATCTCGGGTGCAAGGTCATCAATGTTTGGGCTCAGGCTCTGAGCGGAGGAGACCCTCAGGATGGAGTGAAGGTGTGAGAGCAATATGAAGATTGAACTTATTGTCATTACGTAGTACAGGTACTATGTAACTAAACTGTTTCTCTGCATTTGACCCTAGTGTTAGGAGCAGTGGGCTGCCATTAGGTACGGCGCCCGGGGAGCACTTGGTCTTTCCGGGACTTGAACTGGTGACCTTCCAGTTGCCAAGCCAAGTCCCTATGGACTTCGCCACCACCGCCCTATACCGGCGGGCCCAGATCTAATAGTAATTAGAAATGATCCTGCGGGCCGAAAATAAATCCACCATGGGACGGATTTGGCCCGCGGGCCTTGAGTTTGACATGTGTGCTCTAAAGCAAAAGCGTCAAAACGAGACTTTTTAAAACAATTTCAAAAGGTTTTTTACTCCTTAGAAATGTAATATTTCATCCCTTATCTGTTATCATCCTCATTGAGTATTAATATTGACCAATGCAAACAGAATCTGTCTTTTTCCTCAACTAATAATCATTATAATTGACTATGTGCAACATGAAGTCTTACTTATGGATTATATATCAAGGTTTTGCACCAACCATCACACATGAGACTCCAGTATGAAGCTTACATGCAACCGAGTCAGCTAGAAAACCTTTAAACAATCACCTGTACAGAATATGGCTTTGATAATGAAATATAAAACCTTGAAAACATTCCTAAAAACGACAGGTATCTGAGAAGAGCCAGGTCTAAATCCTAGAAGAGATGGAGGATGCAGAATGTTTTTAGAGAGAGAGCGAGGATGTACATTCATCTAACGGAGCGGTGATCAAGGCATGGATAACAGTTCCCAGATTTTTGGGAGGAATAAAAGGTTTGATCCTTGAAATGTTTCTGAGTCGATGACAGCCGGACCGAAGCACTGGCCGTTTCTCAATCTCGAGGAAACTGGCTTCCAAGCCAATATTTCAAGGATGCTACGTCATCGAGTGCTGCCGAAGGACTGTTCCAATCTCCAGCATACTTGTAATTCCACCGAGGCCGCGTCCTTGGTTTGGGGGAAATTTCGAGGCTGCACATGGGTAGACTTCGTGTCCTTAAAATCCCCACAATGCTTTGCGCACGGACCCATTTAAAAAACCCTTGCTGAATAGCTGAACCGACGCAGCACACATTTAAATGTAAGTATGTAGTGGCGTAGAACATGTGTTATAAATATGTTACTTTGTTACATTTGTTTGTTATCACCAAAAATGTGTTCCGTGAAAGTAAGCAAGTTCATAATTAGATAGACATCGTGAAGTATTTATTTTCGGTACAGTTTATGTTGAAACCGTTAGAGAGAGTGGCACACTTGTTAGCCTGTTCCATTCTTCTTCGTTTTCCGTAGCCGTGGCTTTGAAGCATACTTGCTTCGTTTCTGAAGGAAGTGACTACGCGACTACCAAGCCAGCATCCTCGAGATTGAGAAACGGCCACTGATTCAACACGATGCTCTGAGCTGAGGTTTTAAATCAATAACGACACCATGACTTCTGCAATGCATCGACTTGGACAGAGAACCATGCACCGCCTTGACCGGTGATCAACTCCCCTGTCTATCATCGTTATTATTATTATAAATATTAAACTGCAGGAAATGTCATGAAGGCCGTTTAGCAGGTGGAACGTGTCAGTGTGAGATTTGCACGAGGGAGCAACTTGAGAACTGGATCACACGTTATGGCACATAACAACTTATTCGTTTTACGAGTAAGAAAAAGCTTAAAGAGAGGACACACTGAGGCAGAAACCAGCTATTTTACGAATAACGTCAGGGAGGGGATTATTTGTATGTTTAGGCTCCAACAAAACCACTCACATGTGCTCTTAAACCTGCACAGTAGTGAGTACAAGATGCAGGTCAATGTTTATTTTACTATCCCTCAGCTTAAGGGATTTATGCCAACAAACCCCACTGGTCATCCTCTTTCTCACTGTACAACATGCCCTGGTGTGTGTGTGTGTGTGTGTGTGTGTGTGTGTGTGTGTGTGTGTGTGTGTGTGTGTGTGTGTGTGTGTGTGTGTGTGTGTGTGTGTGTGTGTGTGTGTGTGTGTGTGTGTGTGTGTGTGTGTGTGTGTGTGTGTGTGTGTGTGTGTTGCACATACTTTACTACAGCAGCATCAGTGCCAAGCTGCGTCATCTTAGCTCTTTGCAATAACACTGGCAGAGTTACGTCAGACACGCCCGGGGGGAATCGCTCTCACATGCGGGAAGATAACCACTCATGGGCACGTTTTGAGAAGCACTTCTCGTGGTCAACATGCATGCTAAAAAACATCTGTATCAGCTTTCAAAATATTATTCTTACTGGAAAATGAATCGTCTGGATAATTTGTCTTGTCGACCGGTGGAGCTGAGATAAATAACGTTTCACACCCATCCTGTTTTATTTCCCCGAGCAGACAACACATCCTCATACACTAATATTCCTCACATGTCAGCTAACCCAAACATGCATCTTTTATTGACACCGTCTGCCACTTTGAAAGGAATCCATTAAACAAAGAGAAACCATGGACGTAACTGTACTATATCTCCTATCCTTACATCTGCAGCTAGCATGCTTATTTCAGTAGATAGCACAACCCAGAAGTCTTTGTTTTATACTGACACTCTAGCCATATCTCACACCTTATGAGAAGCCTTTTAAAGTGAAGGAGGATACAGCAATTACAACATCTGAACCATGGGTTTCACTGCAGCTGTAGATAGAGGTTAAGCTGCAGAATCTGTGGAGCTCAGGCCCATAAAACACCAAAATGGAGATAATGAAAGTTGATATGACAGTTTTAATGTCTCCTTAAATCAGAAGTGAAATGAGGGATACCTGTTATTGCACTGAGCAAACAAATCCTCATATTCCTCACCTGTTAGCTAACCCAAACCATCCTTTATTGCGCAATATCTTGTGTCTTAAAAGGCCTCCAGATACGTCTAACCTGCGAGGGGATGAGAGGAGAAGGGAATGTCCGGGGTCTCAATAGTATGTTCTTTGAGCGAGTTTTACGTCACTACCACCCATGGTTTCCTCCACATATGGTCTGGTTCCAGGAATGTGTTTCCTCAGCCTGTTCTTGATGACATGGGTCACCTCTCTGACACTAAACACGCTGGAGAGAGACAGACTGGAGGCTCAGAGAACTGACTCACTGCTCTTCCATTAACCTTGAATTCCCAGAAACGACAGGTATTCTGATCGAGGACTCGGCACTTTTAAACCTACGCTAAGTTTGGCTATAAAGTAAAAAATGGTGACACACTTTTCGAAAGAGAAGGCCGAGCAAACAAGCTTAACGCTTCAAAACACCACATTTGGAAATACCCTCAAGAAGACACTTTCGTTATCACATCCTTTTGTTCTTCGTGGCTACAAGCTTCTTTGACTTCACACCTGTACATGTAGTGCATCATAAAGGACATTTCAACTCAAACACACTCATCTAAAGCATCATATTTGACTGTCAAAGCATTCATCGTGGCATGGTGGCAGAGGGACTTAAAGGAATCTTTCATTCTTTTGGAGATACGCAAATGTTCCTTTGAGATGCAAGGGAATAAAGGTATAAAGTAGCATGAAAACACACAAGAGTAAATGTACCCGATTACATTCCACCATTGCCTGCATTCAAGATGAAATTATGAAGCCACAAAACTGGAATAAGTGTTAAAGGTCCCATGTCATGTTGTTCCGGGTAGTACCCGTCCCCTTGTGTGTTATGAAGGTTTTTCTGCGTGTGTGTGTGTGTGTGTGTGTGTGTGTGTGTGTGTGTGTGGCCTAGCATTACTATACTTGTGGGGACCTAAATCTGTTTACACAGTCACGTGTGGGGACTCGCCTCCCTTATGGGGACAAATTGGAGGTCCCCATGAGGGGGATCATTAATTTTAGGGTGAAGACTTGGTTAGGTTTAGGGTTAGGGTTAGGCATGTGTTGGTTATGGTTAAGGTTAGGATAAGTCTCCAGGAAATGCATGTAAGTCAATGTAATGTCCCCTGAAGTGATGTATACATGGTATGTGTGAGTGTGTGTGTGTGTGTGTATGTGTATGTGTATGTATATGTGTATGTGTGTGTGTATGTGTATGTGTGTGTGTGTATGTGTGTGTGTGTGTGTGTGTGGTGTGTGTGTGTGTGTGTGTGTGTGTGTGTGTGTGTGTGGTGTGTGTGTGTGTGTGTGTGTGTGTGTGTGTTGTGTGTGGGTGTGTGGGGGTGTGTGTGTGTGTGTGACCGGTCTGCAGAGTCACAAACCCTCAAAGTACACCCTGTAGGGAGTAAAACTCTAACACAGAGAAGACCTGTCTGTGCTGCCCCAGAACGCCTCGTTGGACATTTCTCTGTTTCCATTGTTTGCTTCCTGGGTTCTGTGACGTGTGAAAACCCAGATCAACAACAAATGACCGGATTGGCCCAAATGGACCAATCCGCGGAGCACCTTCCACACCAGGACCCCTTGGCTAACTAACAGGGAGTCCCATTGACTTGCATAGAGCTCCCTGAACGTTGGTAATAGACGAGTTGGGATGGTGGAGGAATGCTCTCCGCAGACCCATTCTCACAGCGCTATAAACCTTTTTCTTTCTCAATATCAAGCCACACTTATTGTTTTCACTTCGGCTGTGAGTGTTTGTGTGCTCAGGATGAGTTTCGCTTGTTCTCGCTGTATCACCGACCCGGAAACCACACCAGTAAGCCAGCTCACTGAGCAGCGAGTCTCGCAACGTCCCGACCAATCAGAGCACAGTGGGCTCACAGGGGGGGGGGGGGGGGCAGGAGCTCCAACAAGCCGTGTAGGACAGAGAGTGAATACACAGACTATACAGAGATGTTGTGAGAAACCAATGTGAGTTTGGAACATTGAACAATGTACATCTATTCTAGCAGACCTCAACAATGGAACTATGATCAGTAGAAACGGCCGTGACATGGAACCTTTAAATCTTCATCTCAAGAAGCGATGTGCTAGCTCTTGGTTTGGAACAGATTTTAATTTCTTTCTTCCTGACAGTTCAATAAGAGCGTGATGGAAGAAAGACTCTCTTCTGCCTCTACTTTTGTTGGCTTTACATCAAATGTTTTCTTCACTCCTGATGAATATGTTACAGTCTGTAAAAATGCTTAAAAGCCCCAGAAAGAGGGGCAGTAGCTAAATACAACTCAACTGTTTGGAAGGCTGGAAATCCCCAATTTGGTTTACTTTAAACAAAAGCCAAACACGCCATGGACAGCGTTGTAGTCTTTCCGTCAGTATCTCAGAGCCTGGAAGCATCTGGATGGAAAAGCATATGTAAATCTGTATTGAATAATCCACCTCACACACAGCTGGAGAGGATTTGAGGCGAATCTCAAAGTCTTCCAGCAAAAACAGCGAGCGGCAGCCTGTGCATTCCCACTCGGACGCAGCTGAATGCTAAATTGAGATATTTATGTACACTCAGCCTGGGTTTACATTCGGTGGTGTCTGAACTCTCTGAGGCTTTGCACCACAGCATCAGCTCATGTGAGTGCTCAAAAAGTGACTTCTTGATGGTGGGACACGGACAATTTTGAAAAGGCTTTTAGGATGATATCAATCCAAATGATGAGGCTATAAGGCTCACTGCAAGGAAGAGAATCATTAAGCAGCCATTAAGGATGTAAGCATAAATAAGAACACCTTTTACCAAAAAGAGAGACAAATCTTTCAGTTTTTCAACTTTTACTAACAACATATCCCCAGTTTCACCTCCTCCGCCCGCCCTGAAGCTAAAAGTAATCCAGCTGGTGTCTGATTCACGGGAACATTGGTAACAAGAGTGCACGAGGGAAAGCTTTTTAAAAAAGAAAGGCATACTGATCTCATTGAAGGGTTTTAAGAGTTGGTAAGATTACATGATTTGTTGAGCACATGCATCCTCACACTAACTCAGTGGTTCTCAAAGTAGGGGGCGTGCCCCCCCAGGGGGGCGCAGAGGCATGACTGGGGGGGCGCGAGAGACCAGGAGGAAAAATGGTTATTTAAAAAAAAATCATATTTTGAAGAATTATTGATTCGAAAATAATATGATACAGTACAGTACTATTACGTCTGGGTCTCTGTGTTTCATTAAAGCTCGGCTCTGTGTGTGTGGCTCTGTGTGTGTGTGTGTGTGTGTGTGTGTGTGTGTGTGTGTGTGTGTGTGTGTGTGTGTGTGTGTGTGTGTGTGTTGTGTGTGTTGTGGCTCTGTGTGTGTGTGGCTCTGTGTGTGTTGTGTGTGTGTGTGTGTGTTGCCTCTGTGTGTGTGTGTGTGGCTCTGGTGTGTGTGTGTGTGTGGCTCTGTGTGTGTGTGGCTCTGTGTGTGTGCTAGCGAGCTACGCTAACGGATATAAGGAGTTTTTTCAACAACAAAGTGGAGGAGAGTCCTCTCCTGTCAGACTGAGAGACTCAGTGAGCTAAAGGACTCTCTCAGTGTTATCTCAGTGGGTCTCAAACGGTTTGGTCACCATTAATGTAAACAAACATACACGTTTATATGATCATTATAGTTATACAAAAAT
>NW_022990705.1:0-114053 GCF_902827175.1 Gymnodraco acuticeps
AAGCAAGAATTAAAAGAAAACTACAGAACAATCACGTTGTGATTTGTTCAGTCGACGTATAACATCACGTGATTTATTTTGGTTCTTATTTCGTTAATCAATCCTTCTTTCTTTCAGTACAACTGAAACCAATGACGTGGAAGCTGATGCGTCTGGTCACCAGAATCCTGAACAACAAAGCCCCAGAGCGTCAACGAGACAACAAATGTCCAGAACCAGGTCGTAACGAGGGACAACGGCACGGAGGGGGGCGTCCAGAACCGGATCGTCATTAGGGGAAATTCCACTGCGGGGCATGACCTAAAATGGGTCATCATAGGAGGCGACTCCACAACTGGACGTCCAGAACCGGGTGTCATTATGGGGAAACGCCACGGCGGGGGGCGTCCAGAACTTGGTCATCATTAAGGACAAAGCCAAGACGGGGGGCGTCCAGAACCTGATAGTCATTAGCGAACCCGCCACAGCAGGGCTGTCCAGAACCTGTCATTAGGGGAGTGGCCAAGGAGGGGGACGTCCAAAAATGGGTCGTGATTGGGGTAGACTCCACGACTGGGGACGTCCAGAACCGGTTTGTCATTTGGGGCGAAGCAACGACGGGGGGGTGTCCAGCAGAACCTGGTTCCCATGGACAATGGCACGACGGGGGCGTCCAGCAGAACAACGGCACGACGGGGGGCGTCCAGCAGAACAACGGCACGACGGGGGGCGTTCCAGCAGAACAACGGCACGACGGGGGGCGTCCAGCAGAACAAACGCACGACGGAGGGCGTCCAAGCAAACAACGGCACGACGGGGGGCGTCCAGCAGAACCTTGTTCCCATGGACAACGGCACGACGGGGGGCGTCCAGCAGAACAACGGCACGACGGGGGGCGTCCAGCAGAACCTGGTTCCAGAGAAAACGGCACGAAGGGGGGATTTCAGCAGAACAACGGCACGAAGGAGGGCGTCCAGCGAACAACGGCACGACGGGGGCGTCCAGCAGAACCTGGTTCCCAGAGACAACGGCACGAAGGGGGGCTTCAGCAGAACAACGGCACGACGGGGGGCGTCCAGCAGAACAACGGCACGACGGGGGGCGTCCAGCAGAACAACGGCACGAGGGCGGCGTCCAGCAGAACAACGGCACGACGGGGGCGTCCAGCATGAGCACAAAGGTGAGCTCTAAAGGCCAAAAAGACAACAGTATGTGTCGCATAAAAGTGGTGTAAAAGATCTGAGATCTGTGATATGTATGATTCATTTGAAACACAGCAATGTCAAGCTAATCGTGTGTATACGAGCTAAAACAAACCACTTTCATGTCTATAAGTTAATGCATCAATGTTTGGTTGCTGAATTCACTTCCACATCGCTCATTTTTTACAAAAACAGGATTTATTAAGTAACCAAGCCCTTGAGGAACTATTACAGAATTCATGCTGTGATTTCAGTCTAGAGAACATCATGTATTATCTTGACGTCCATCATTTATGACGCAAATGTTTTTTCAGTACTCCTGGATACCCATGAAGTAGACGACCAGATGTTGAACGGGACGAGGAAAAGTTGAACGCGACGAGGAAAAGTTCAATGGGACGATGAAAAGTAAAAGTTCAACGGGACGATGAGCGAGGAGATATTCAATACTGCATAGATTCATCTCGTATATTTCGACTGCCTTGGAGAGCTTGATATCGGAGACGTTATCTTAGCAATATAATAAAACGTGTATACATTTCAAATAACAGCGTGTCAATCAATGTTTGTATTGCAATGCTTGGCTCTTATCATGCATACATCTTCCCTTAACAGTCCAATAAAAGCTCATCTGGACGAGAACAGCTTTTAAAAACTCTCATACTACATAGGATTAGCAGACATTGGTCATGTCAGTAAAAGGGAGAGAGATTAAACGTGCAATATTTTGAGAAATGTTCATTAGAAACCTTGCCCTCCTTCCAAATGCAGGCTTTATTGCAGGTTAGTCTGAAGTCCGTATGCACTTCTATGTGCTGGACTATAACAAGATGGTAAAAAGGTGGACTCTAATAACAATTTAGCCTCAAAAGAAAAGTCAAGAATAAACTTGGTATACCCAATTCAGGGTTTCACAATCTTCTAACCTGTCACTCAAAATAGAAAGTTTATTTTCTGCATTATTTTCAATCTGTATTTGCCAGATAGAAACTTACATTTCTAAAAAAAACCATATTCTGCTGACGACTGAAATCGGCAAACCGTTAAAAAATGCTTTATTAATAACAAATGTGCCAAACATGAAGACACATTTGCGAGGACCTTTGAAATGTTTTCTGAAGTCTCATAGTTTGTAAATCGAAGGGTTGATTCTTCCCATTCCTGTATTGGTCAAGTAGCATTTAAAAACAGTTTTTTTATTAAGTTTAATGTTATTTTTAAAAGATTCTTATTTTGAGAGTTAATTCAAAAATGTTTTTCTCATTTAAAGGGATTTTAAACAATGATTATTTTGAATGTTCTTATTTTGAGAAACGTATAATATACAAAGTTTAAGTAGTTCTTCAGAAATATTCTCGTCTGTATTTTGCAGAGATAAATCTCACATCTTAGAAATAACCATATCCTCCTGCAGGTTTTCTTACTTAAAATCACATCCAATAAGTGGAATATGCCGTCTACTTTGACATAAATAAGGTACAACCTATTGCAATAAAAATTAACAAAGACTCGAGAATAAAAACATGGTTTTCCCATCAAGGATGCACAATCATTTAAAACCTGTCTCTCAGCTTTAGGAAATGTTCTGTATTTGCCTTGTTTTTATAACCATATCCAGCTGCCCTGGTTTCTACAAAGAAAACAGATCCAATTAGTGGAGAAAAACCCCTACAACTGGAAATCGGCACGATTATGAAATTGCTTTATTACGTTACATGTCATTTGTTTAGACGCTTTTATCCAAAGCAACTTACATACATTCAGTACTGTGGACAATCCCCACATATTCTTTTACTGATGGAAAAACTGTTTTAATTGAAGTACTTCTGCTTTACAGCCACTTTAAATGTTTATCCTGTGCACTATAAGTTACATTTTTGCACATTTTATTTTAAAAAATGTTGCAAGGAGAATAAGCAAATTGGGCATGTTTGTGTTTTACAGCAGTGTGTTAACAGGTATAAAACAACCTCTGAACTTTTCGAATCGACCAATCAGAATAAAGTATTACAGGAGAGAGTTGTTAATTTTATTTTATTTTGTATTGCATTTTTTCTTTTCTGAAGAGGAATGAAGTTTTTATGGAGCTTTTTCAGAGTGTTTACATAGTGTCAGATTGTTATATATATATATATATATTCATATATATATGTATGTCTAGAAAGGTTTGGCCCTAATCATGGCAGACATGTTTAAAATATAATATATACGATTTGTAATGGGTGGGATTGATATAAAGTTGGCATGTCTGTAAAAGGGAGAAAAGTAAAAAAACAATATATGAATATTATAATGTGAATTTAAAATGATGGTCTCTACTAATCATAAATGCACAACAAGCTCCATGAGAAATACTCCTCATTCTCAGAGTTTAATCTCAGATAAATGGTGTTTTCCTCTGTGCAGAGAGACAATCAGTGCTGATCAGTAGCAGCTGCTGGAGGTTTCCCTCCTTTATAAGCGGCCTGGTGCTCAGGCAACACTCTCTTGGAAAACTGCAGAGATGGCAGCTGTTTGGATGCTCGTCTGTGTGCTGACTGTTTGTCTGGCCAGAGGTATTTACCTGTTTGATAATTGTGTTGAAGATGAAGGAATAATGTTTGATATAACAGCATGTTTCCTGTCCACAGTCTCTGGTTTTCAGCTGGTGAATATAAGCTGCAGAGGAGACTGAGAGTTGAAAAGATTTGATTGTATGCAGTGTTTCTTCTCTCTGTCTGACACTGACCTTTAATTATACTGTGTCCTACAGATCTGTCTCCCAATGAGATCTCCTTAAAGAAAGCCATTCAACTTTTCCAGTCGATGGAGTCCATGTTGGACCAAGATGCTCGAGAAGGTGAGCCCTAATGGCTAAAAGGTCAACAGTGTTAAAGTGGTGAAAATGATCTGAAAGCTGGGAAATATGAGATTGAACTCAAGATATTTAAACCGTGTATAAAAGGGTTTAAAACATTATGATATCTGTATGTCTTATACCAAGTTGACACCCAGCCCTTGAGGAACACTATGGGGTGATAATGCTTTAAACTGGTTTTAAAAGCTTGAAATTGGGAAGGTTTTTGTATTTGATGGCCATCCCATGATATATTGTGCATGTTGATGCCATGCGTTTGAGAAATGTTGTGCCAAATTGAATAACTTTGAGAATTGATCTTAAAAACGGTCCTCAATCCGGCAGTGGCTCAGTCAGTAGGGGATTGGACTGTGAGGCGTAGGGTTGCCGGTTCAAGTCCCTGACCAGACTTAAAAATGAAGTGTGGACTGATGCTTGGAGAGGTCCTAGTTCACTTCCTGCCGGGGTGCCCTTGAGCAAGGCACCGGAAAAACCCCCTTCCCCCCCCCTCACTCCCATTGCTCCCCGGGCGCTGTGCAATGGCTGCCCACTGCTCCTAGGTACTAGACTCCTGGTGCTAGGAAGGGTTAAAAGCAGAGAACACATTTCACTGTGCTCTGCATGTGTGACGATTACAGAGGGTTTCATCCCTCCCAATATTATTAAATGCCACATTAAAAAAAAGCAAGAATTAAAGAAAACTACAGCACAATTCACGTTGTGATTTCAGTCGACGTATAACATCACGTGATTTATTTTGGTTCTTATTTCGTTAATCAATCCTTCTTTCTTTCAGTACAACTGGAAACCAATGACGTGGAAGCTGATGCGTCTGGTCACCAGAATCCTGAACAAAAGCCCCAGAGCGTCAACGAGACAACAAAATGTCCAGAACCAGGTCGTAACGAGGGACAACGGCACGGAGGGGGGCGTCCAGAACCGGATCGTCATTAGGGGAAATTCCACTGCGGGGCATGACCTAAAATGGGTCATCATAGGAGGCGACTCCACAACTGAGGACGTCCAGAACCGGGTCGTCATTAGGGGAAACGCCACGGCGGGGGGGCGTCCAGAACTTGGTCATCATTAAGGACAAAGCCAAGACGGGGGGCGTCCAGAACCTGATAGTCATTAGCGAACCCGCCACAGCAGAGGCTGTCCAGAACCGGCTCGTCATTAGGGGAGTGGCCAAGGAGGGGGACGTCCAAAAATGGGTCGTGCATTGGGGTAGACTCCACGACTGGGGACGTCCAGAACCGGTTTGTCATTTGGGGCGAAAGCAACGACGGGGGGTGTCCAGCAGAACCTGGTTCCCATGGACAATGGCACGACGGGGGGCGTCCAGCAGAACAACGGCACGACGGGGGGCGTCCAGCAGAACACGGCACGACGGGGGGCGTCCAGCAGAACAACGGCACGACGGGGGGCGTCAGCAGAACAACGGCACGACGGGGGGCGGGTTCCAGCAGAACACGGCACGACGGGGGGCGTCCAGCAGAACACGGCACAGCGGAGGGCGTCCAGCAGAACAACGGCACGACGGGGGGCGTCCAGGCAGAACCTTGTTCCCATGGACAACGGCACGACGGGGGGCGTCCAGGCAGGAACAACGGCACGACGGGGGGCGTCCAGCAGAACCTGGTTCCCAGAGACAACGGCACGAAGGGGGGATTTCAGCAGAACAACGGCCACGAAGGAGGGCGTCCCAAGCAGAACAACGGCACGACGGGGGGCGTCCAGCAGAACCTGGTTCCCAGAGACAACGGCACGAAGGGGGGCGTCCAGCAGAACCTGGTTCCCAGAGACAACGGCACGAAGGGGGCTTCAGCAGAACACGGCACGAAGGGGGGCGTCCAGCAGAACAACGGCACGACGGGGGGCGTCCAGCAGAACAACGGCACGACGGGGGGCGTCCAGCAGAACAACGGCACGACGGGGCGTCCAGCATGAGCACAAAGGTGAGCTCTAAAGGCCAAAAAGACAACAGTATGTGTCGCATAAAAGTGGTGTAAAAGATCTGAGATCTGTGATATGTATGATTCATTTGAAACACAGCAATGTCAAGCTAATCGTGTGTATACGAGCTAAAACAAACCACTTTCATGTCTTATAAGTTAATGCATCAATGTTTGGTTGCTGAATTCACTTCCAACATCGCTCATTTTTTTACAAAAACAGGATTTATGAAGTAACCAAGCCCTTGAGGAACTATTACAGAATCATGCTGTGATTTCAGTCTAGAGAACATCATGTATTATCTTGACGTCCATCATTTATGACGCCAATGTTTTTTCAGTACTCCTGGATACCCATGAAGTAGACGACCAGATGTTGAACGGGACGAGGAAAAGTTGAACGCGACGAGGAAAAGTTCAATGGGACGATGAAAAGTAAAAGTTCAACGGGACGATGAGCGAGGAGATATTCAATACTGCATAGATTCATCTCGTATATTTCGACTGCCTTGGAGAGCTTGATATCGGAGACGTTATCTTAGCAATATAATAAAACGTCTATACATTTCTTAAATAACAGCTGTGTCAATCCAATGTTTGTATTGCAATGCTTGGCTCTTATCATGCATACATCTTCCCTTAACAGTCCAATAAAAGCTCATCTGGACTAGAACAGTCTTTTAAAAACTCTCATACTACATAGGATTAGCAGACATTGGTCATGTCAGTAAAAGGGAGAAGATTAACGTGCAATATTTTGAGAAATGTTCATTAGAAAACCTTGCCCTCCTTCCAAATGCAGGCTTTATTGCAGGTTAGTCTGAAGTCCGTATGCACTTCTATGTGCTGGACTATAACAAGATGGTAAAAAGGTGGACTCTAATAACAATTTAGCCTCAAAAGAAAAGTCAAGAATATAAACTTGGTATACCCAATTCAGGGTTTCACAATCTTCTAAACCTGTCACTCAAAATAGAAAGTTTATTTTCTGCATTTATTTTCAATCTGTATTTGCCAGATAGAAACTTACATTTCTAAAAAAACCATATTCTGCTGACGACTGAAATCGGCACCGTTAAAAAATGCTTTATTAATAACAAATGTGCCAAACATGATGACACATTTGCGAGGACCTTTGAATGTTTTCTGAAGTCTCATAGTTTGTAAATCGAAGGTGTGATTCTTCCCATTCCTGTATTGGTCCAAGTAGCATTTTAAAAAACAGTTTTTTATTAAGTTTAATGTTATTTTAAAGATTCTTATTTGAGAGTTAATTCAAAAATGTTTTTCTCATTTAAAGGGATTTTAACAATGATTATTTTGAAGTTTCTTATTTTGAGAAACGTATAATATACAAAGTTTTAAGTAGTTCTTCAGAAATATTCTCGTCTGTATTTTGCAGAGATAAATCTCACATCTTAGAAATAACCATATCCTCCTGCAGGTTTTCTACTTAAAATCACATCCAATAAGTGGAATATGCCGTCTACTTTGACATAAATAATGTACAACTATTGCAATAAAAATTAACAAAGACTCGAGAATAAAAACATGGTTTTCCCATCAAGGATGCACAATCATTTAAACCTGTCTCTACAGCTTTAGGAAATGTTCTGTATTTGCCTTGTTTTTATAACCATATCCAGCTGCCTGGTTTTCTACAAAGAAAACAGATCCAATTAGTGGAGAAAAACCCCTACAACTGGAAATCGAGCACGATTGAAAATTGCTTTATTACGTTACATGTCATTTGTTAGACGCTTTTATCCAAAGCAACTTAAATACATTCAGTACTGTGGACAATCCCCACATATTCTTTTACTGATGGAAAAACTGTTTTATTTGAAGTACTTCTGCTTTACAGCACTTTAAATGTTTATCCTGTGCATATAAGTTACATTTTTGCACATTTTATTTTAAAAAAATGTTGCAAGGAATAAGCAAATGGGCATGTTGTGTTTAACAGCAGTGTGGTTAACAGGTATAAACAACCTCTGAACTTTTCGAATCGACCAATCAGAATAAAGTATTACAGGAGAGAGTTGTTAATTTTATTTTATTTGTATTGCATTTTTTTCTTTTCTGAAGAGGAATGAAGTTTTTATGGAGCTTTTTTCAGAGTGTTTACATAGTGTCAGATTGTATATATATATTATATATATATTCATATATATATGTATGTCTAGAAGGTTTGGCCCTAATCATGCAGACATGTTTAAATATAATAATATACGATTTGTAATGGGTGGGATTGATATAAAGTTGGCATGTCTGTAAAAGGGAGGAAAAGTAAAAAAACAATATATGAATATTTAATGTGGAATTTAAAATGATGGTCTCTACTAATCATAAATGCACCAACAAGCTTCATGAAAAACTCCTCATTCTCAGAGTTTAATCTCAGATAAATGTGTTTTCCCTCTGTGCAGAGAGGACAATCAGTGCTGATCAGTAGCAGCTGCTGGAGGTTTCCCTCCTTTAAAAGCTGCTGGTGCTCAGGCAACACTCTCTTGGAAAACTGCAGAGATGGCAGCTGTTTGGATGCTCGTCTGTGTGCTGACTGTTTGTCTGCGAGAGGTATTTACCTGTTGATAATTGTGTTGAAGATGAAGGAATAATGTTTGATATAACAGCATGTTTCCTGTCCACAGTCTCTGGTTTTCCAGCTGGTGAATATAAGCTGCAGAGGAGACTGAGAGTTGAAAAGATTTGATTGTATGCAGCTGTTTCTTCTCTCTGTCTGACACTGACCTTTAATTATACTGTGTTCCTACAGATCTGTCCCCCAATGAGATCTCCTTAAAGAAAGCCATTCAACTTTTCCAGTCGATGGAGTCCATGTTGGACCAAGATGCTCGAGAAGGTGAGCCCTAAAGACTAAAAGGTCAACAGTGTTAAAGTGGTTGAAAATGATCTGAAAGCTGGGAAATATGAGATGAACTCAAGATATTTAAACCGTGTATAAAAGGGTTTAAAACATTATGATATCTGTATGTCTTATACCAAGTTGACACCCAGCCCTTGAGGAACACTATGGGGTGATAATGCTTTAAACTGGTGTTAAAAACTTGAAATTGGGAAGATTTTTGTATTTGATGGCCATCCCATGATATATTGTGCATGTTGATGCCAAGCGTTTGAGAAATGTGTGCCAAATTGAATAACTTTGAGAATTGATCTTAAAAACGGTCCCTCAATCCGGCAGTGGCTCAGTCAGTTTGGGGATTGGACTGTGAGGCGTAGGGTTGCCGGTTCAAGTCCCTGACCAGACTTAAAAATGAAGTGTGGACTGATTCTTGGAGAGGTCCTAGTTCACTTCCTGCCGGGGTGCCCTTGAGCAAGGCACCGGAAAACCCCCTTCCCCCCCCTCACTCCCATTGCTCCCCGGGCGCTGTGCAATGGCTGCCCACTGCTCCTAGTACTAGACTCCTGGTGCTAGGAAGGGTTAAAAGCAGAGAACACATTTCACTGTGCTCTGCATGTGTGACGATTACAGAGGGTTTCATCCCTCCCAATATTATTAAATGTCACATTAAAAAAAGCAAGAATTAAAAGAAAACTACAGAACAATTCCACGTTGTGATTTCAGTCGACGTATAACATCACGTGAGTTATTTTGGTTTCTTATTTTGTTAATCAATCCTTCTTTCTTTCAGTACAACTGGAAAACCAATGACGTGGAAGCTGATGCGTCTGGTCACCAGAATCCTGAACAAAAGCCCAGAGCGTCAACGAGACAACAAATGTCGCAGAACCAGGTCGTAACGAGGGACAACGGCACGACGGGGGGGCGTCCAGAACCGGGTCGTCATTTGGGGCGAAGCAACGCGGGGGGTGTCCAGCAGAACCTGGTTCCCATGGACAATGGCACGACGGGGGGGCGTCCAAGCAGAAACAACGGCACGACGGGGGGCGTCCAGCAGAACACGGCACGACGGGGGGCGTCCAGCAGAAAAACGGCACGACGGGGGGCGTCCAGCAGAACAACGGCACGACGGGGGGCGTCAGCAGAACCTTTGGTTCCCATGGACAACGGGCACGACGGGGGGCTTCAGCAGAAACCTTGTTCCCATGGACAACGGCACGACGGGGGGCGTCCAGCCGAACAACGGCACGACGGGGGGCGTCCAGCCGAACAACGGCACGACGGGGTGCGTCCAGCAGAACAATGGCACGACGGGGGGGCGTCCCAGCAGAACAATGGCACGACGGGGGCGTCCAGCAGAACAACGGCACGACGGGGGGCGTCCAGCAGAACCTGGTTCCCAGAGACAACGGCACGAAGGGGGGATTTTCAGCAGAACAACGGCACGAAGGGGGGATTTCAGCAGAAACAACGGCACGACGGGGGCGTCCAGCAGAAACAACGGCACGACGGGGGGCGTCCCAGCAGAACAACGGCACGACGGGGGGCGTCCAGCAGAACAACGGCACGACGGGGGGCGTCCAGCATGAGCACAAAGGTGAGCTCTAAAGGCCAAAAAGACAACAGTATGTGTCGCATAAAAGTGGTGTAAAAGATCTGAAATCTGTGATATGTATGATTCATTTGAAACACAGCAATGTCAAGCTAATCGTGTGTATACGAGCTAAAACAAACCACTTGCATGTCTTATAAGTTAATGCATCAATGTTTGGTTGCTGAATTCACTTCCAACATCGCTCATTTTTTTACAAAAACAGGATTTATGAAGTAACCAAGCCCTTGAGGAACTATTACAGAATTCATGCTGTGATTTCAGTCTAGAGAACATCATGTATTATCTTGACGTCCATCATTTATGACGCAAATGTTTTTTCAGTACTCCTGGATACCCATAAAGTAGACGACTAGATGTTGAACGGGACGAGGAAAAGTTGAACGGGACGATGAGCGACGAGGAAAAGTTGAACGGGACGATGAGCGACGAGGAAAAGTTCAATGGGACGATGAAAAGTAAAAGTTTCAACGGGACGATGAGCGATGAGCAGTTGTTGAACGGGACGATGAGCGACGAGGAAAAGTTCAATGGGACGATGAAAAGTAAAAGTTCAACGGGACGATGAGCGAGGAGATATTCAATACTGCATAGATTCATCTCGTATATTTCGACTGCCTTGGAGAGCTTGATATCGGAGACGTTATCTTAGCAATATAATAAAACGTCTATACATTTCTTAAATAACAGCGTGTCAATCCAATGTTTGTATTGCAATGCTTGGCTCTTATCATGCATACATCTTCCCTTAACAGTCCAATAAAAGCTCATCTGGACTAGAACAGTCTTTTAAAAAACTCTCATACTACATAGGATTAGCAGACATTGGTCATGTCAGTAAAAGGGAGAAGATTAAACGTGCAATATTTTGAGAAATGTTCATTAGAAAACCTTGCCCTCCTTCCAAATGCAGGCTTTATTGCAGGTTAGTCTGAAGTCCATATGCACTTCTATGTGCTGGACTATAACAAGATGGTAAAAAGGTGGACTCTAATAACAATTTAGCCTCAAAAGAAAAATCAAGAATATAAACTTGGTATACCCAATTCAGGGTTTCACAGTCTTCTAAACCTGTCACTCAAAATAGAAAGTTTATTTTCTGCATTTATTTTCTATCTGTATTTGCCAGATAGAAACGTACATTTCTAAAATAACCATATCCTGCTGACGACTGAAATCGGCACCGTTAAAAAATGCTTTATTAATAACAAATGTGCCAAACATGACGACACATTTGCGAGGTCCTTTGAATGTTTTCTGAAGTCTCATATTTTTTAAATCGAAGGTGTGCTTCTTCCAATTCCTGTATTGGTCCAAGTAGCATTTTAAAAAAAGTTTTTTATTAAGTTTAATGTTATTTTAAAGATTCTTATTTTGAGAGTTAATTCAAAAATGTTTTTCTCATTTAAAGGGATTTTAACAATGTTTATTTTAGAAGTTTCTTATTTTGAGAAACGTATAATATACAAAGTTTTAAGTAGTTCTTCAGAAATATTCTCGTCTGTATTTTGCAGAGATAAATCTCACATCTTAGAAATAACCATATCCTCCTGCAGGTTTTCTACTTAAAATCACATCCAATAAGTGGAATATGCCGTCTACTTTGACATTGTACAACTATTGCAATAAAAATTAACAAAGACTCTCTACAGCTTTAGGAAATGTTCTGTATTTGCCTTGTTTTTATAACCATATCCAGCTGCCTGGTTTCTACAAAGAAAACGGATCCAATTAGTGGAGAAAAACCCCGACAACTGGAAAATCGGCATGATTGAAAATTGCTTTATTACGTTACATGTCATTTGTTAGACGCTTTTATCCAAAGCAACTGTGGACAATCCCCACATATTATTTTACTGATGGAAAAACTGTTTATTCGAAGTACTTCTGCTTTATACAGCACTTTAAATGTTTATCCTGTGCACTATAAGTAATATTTTTGCACATTTTATTTTAAAAAAAATTGCAAGGAATAAGCAAATGTTGTGTTTTACAGCAGTGTGTTAACAGGTGTAAACAACCTCTGAACTTTTCGAATCGACCAATCAGAATAAAGCATTACAGGAGGGAGTTGTTAATTTTATTTAATTTTGTATTGCATTTTTTCTTTTCTGAAGAGGAAGGATGTTTTTATGGAGCTTTTTCAGAGTTTTTACATAGTGTAAGATTGTATATATATATTATATATATATTCATATATATACAGTGGGGCAAACAAGTATTTAGTCAGCCACCAATTGTGCAAGTTCTCCCACTTAAAAAGATGAGAGAGGCCGGTAATTTTCATCCTAGGTACACTTCAACTATGAGAAGACAAAATGAGAGAAAAAAAATCCAGGAAATCACATTGTAGGATTTTAATGAATTAATTGGTAAATTCCTCGGTAAAATAAGTATTTGGTCACCTACAAACAAACAAGATTTCTGGCTCTCACAGACCTGTAACTTCTTCTTTAAGAGCCTCCTCTGTCCTCCACTTGTTAACTGTATTAATGGCACCTGTTTGAACTCGTTATCAGTATAAAAGACACCTGTCCACAACCTCAAACAGTCACACTCCAAACTCCACTATAGCCAAGACCAAAGAGCTGTCAAAGGACACCAGGAACCAAATTGTAGACCTACACCAGGCTGGGAAGACTGAATCTGCAATAGGTAAGGAGAAGGGACCGCCTTGGCTTTTTACCGTCACTTGCCAGTCTAAATGAGTACACAAACAGCATATGAGTGTGTATGCATGCATTGGACAATAGATGGCACTCTTCTCACTAGTGTGTACTTATACTGCATGGGTGGGGTGGCCCAAAGGCAATATGGGGTCCCACTTTCCATATATTAAACAGTAACACGAATATGCACTTACTGTGTACTTGTACTTATGGGGGGGTGTCCGTCAACCCAATATGGTGTCCCACTTTCCACATATTACACAGTAACACATGTATTCACTTGCTGTGTACTTATACTTAATGGGGGGGGTGTCCATCAACCCAATATGGGGTCCCACTTTTCACATATTGCTCAGTAACATGAGTATTCACTTACTGTGTACTTGTACTTATGGGGGGGGGGTGTCCGTCAACCCAATATGGGGACCCACTTTCCACATATTACACAGTAACACATGTATTCACTTGCTGTGTACTTATACTTAATGGGGGGGTGTCCATCAACCCAATATGGGGTCCCACTTTTCACATATTGCACAGTAACATGAGTATTCACTTGCTGTGTACTTATACTTACGGGGGAGGGGTGTCCGTCAACCTAATATGTGGTCTTAATTTTTTATTCAGGGTCTTCTAAATAGGGCCCAGATCAGGAATCTGGGAACCCTAACCCACCCAGAAATGTTTATTCAATTAAATGTCAAACTTTATCACAAAATCCTCTCATAAGCTAAGGGTCTGACAGGCTTGTGGTGGAGGGGTAGAACATGAAACAAATTGAAAAAAGGTGCGTGGCGCTCCGAGACTTTGAGAGTGTGTTGCTTAACGTGTGGTGGAACCCGCTTGGAAAATGTGGGGCCCCTGCGACGTTCGACAAGGTCAAAACCGAGGTCAGAGGTCACGTTTTCATGCTGTACGGTGCCCTTTACGGCACAAAGGAAGGTCCGACCGCTTCGGCTTGATGTGTAGATGTGATTTGATGTGTCGTGTGTCCCCCAACTGGGACCTTGTTTTTTTACTGAAACGATGTTTCGATGTATATTTCCATTGAAAATGCTAACCACTAGCCGCAAAGCTAGCATCACAGCCACTGCTCCGTTTGCGGATACTTTGCACAAGTTTTTCACACGCTAGGAGTCTGGGAGTACTTCCATTCGCTTCGTCTTGGTCTGTAGATGTGATTTGATGTGTCGTTTGTACATTTTGATGGCGGAAAAAGACAGGCAAATGTCCCGTTGATATACATACTGAGAAATATGTATATATATAACAGACTTTTTTCTCAGTAAACTTTAAGCGGCACTTAAGACCCGGGTTCGAATCTCCCTTGGGCTCTCAATTTTTTAATTAAGAGACTATTGGTTTTTTTCTTTTTATTTAGTCAAATCTAAATGTTGGATTTTAAGTATGATAACCTACTCTATATATCAAATTCAGTTATTGATTACTTAAAGAGCCTGTGACAGCATCCCAACAACTGTTGTGCAATGAAATATTGGGCTACTAGTAATCTCGAACCGTCAGTTTAAAAAAGAAAAGCGATACCGTTCCGTTAAATATAAATAATTTCGAACATCGCGGGGAAATTCCTTCGACTCATTTAGAAGTTTTGGGGGAAGCCGGAAGTGACGTCAATGCGGGAACGCTTCACTGTGCGGCGAGAGAGCCAAACACGGACAAAGTGTGTTGTCATGCGTAGAAATGGTGAATTACTGAGTTTAGGCACGTTAATAACGTTGTAATGAAGTTGACTACAGTATATTCATATTTGTCAGTGCTTTCATGTCAATTCGGCGAACATAAACATAAATGATCGTGGTTGAAGATGATGATTACATTAGGATTAAAAATCGGTAGTGAGAGCTACTGAATTTCCTCCCGTAGGATGTGATATAAAAACAAATCGATTATTTTTGTAGTTGTAAACTCAAGTGGATGAAACTACTATTTATTAGTGCTTTCATGTCAATTCGGCAAACATATGATACATTAAATGATCGTGAGAATGATGATTAAAAATCGTTTGTTGTGCCGGTCTGCATTTCCTGATGAGAAAACAAACCGATGCTTTTGTAGTTGTAATACACCAACATGGATTAAACGTGTGGTTTTTTTCACCACAATGTTGGGGAAAATAATGGATAGAATGCACGGATTATTATTATTATTATTCCCACTCCGATCGGGACACTAGGTCACACCGTTTCCCCCGCAGCGAGGCTCCCCCGTTGACAGTTTACGTGGGCTGGGTGCAGTGGCGGACTGGCCATCGGGACGAATCCCGATGGGCCGGTACCGAAGTGGGCCGGTCGGATAAGTCGCTAGCACATCCCCCATAGGCGGCGCGTGAGGCTCAGGTTTGGGAAGGCTAAATAACTTTTTTACCTGACGCTGCCCGCCTCCGGCGTCTATAGAAAAGAGATCAACTCAGTGTGCGGAGTTTAAATCTCTCAAGTCATATTACAGGATAAAAGAAATACAGTTTAAACTGCCGTATGCAGAGAAGACGCCGACGTGTCGCACTTATCATTCATATTACATCATCAATCAGATCATCGATCATATAATATCATAATATATCATATATTTCCTTATCTCAGTCAGCTTCTCCAGCCGTATCTGGCCGTGCAACACTCACAGTGTCACATACTGTATGCAGAAGTATTATTTTAAGCAACACATTATGTTGATGAAACACTCGAGACAAATGTAATTAAAGTCAGATCCACTCGTGTCTTAGACGTGAACGCGCTCTCAGCTGGATGAGAGAAACCCTGGCTTGATTTACCGAGTTGATAACCAGCGTCGTAGGACCGCTTAGTGAGATCTCGTTTGTTAGTTTGTTGTTGTTAGTTTGTTTGTTACTCAAACATATCCAGGGTCTGTTGAACTGGCTTCGTAGTAGCAGGGCACAGGTGGCTGGCAGCGCTAATGTCAAAGACACAGACATTGCATTATATTTGTAATTTACGAGGATGCAGTGACACAAATATTTACATATTTACATTTACTATCTACAGCACCCGCCGCCCCTGACATCCCCCACTCCCCCCGTTGACAATTTACTAGCGGTACCGAAGTGGGCCGGTCGAGAGTCCCGGGATGATTTTTAGTCCCATTCCACCACTGGCAACATGACCGTATGATCGCCCATATTGACGCACCTAATTCCTAAACTTCTAACAGATACAACATAAACCGATCCTTCAGCCTCATATGAGCTCTCAGAAAGTTCAAAATTAAACTGTCATCGCTGTCTGAGCTTTCTGCTGTGTGCGCCATCGTGCGTTGACATGCAGATGCTGGATCCTGAACGGTGCAGCTGGAGTGCTGTGTCCGCAATGACGTCACACGTCATTTGGCGGGACTTGAAGAATCCCCGAGAAGATCCAGAAAATGGTCAACATTGAAGGGCAGATTAATGGTTATCAAAGTACAAATATCCAAAATCAGTTCAGTAACGGTTTTCAAGGGGACAATATTTACTCAAATTGATGGGTTTGGATGATGGGGGAAACTCGTGTCACAGGCTCTTTAATGAGCAAAAAAACTAATTATTTAACTATTATATTATAATTAGGGCCGGGACTCGATTAAAAAAATTAATCTAATTAATTAGAGGCTTTGTAATTAATTAATCGAAATTAATCGCATTTTTAATCACATATAAATATTTGACCTGAGAACAGTGAGAAGCAATTTTTTTCACATGGATTTTAGTATACCATTAGGCGCATTCACACCCGCAGTAATTTTCCCACAAAGGTTCATGTGAACTTAGTTCATGAGAACTCTTTGAACCTGGGGGTGGATTAGGCAAATGAAGCCGCTGACGTCACTTCTTCTTCTTCTGCTTTGGGTTTACTGGCAGGCCGCAAACCACTTCACGGCGTATACTGCCTCCCAAAAGTCCCCGGCCGGAAGTCCCCGGAGTTTGGGGACTGGCTCTGGACTGGCTTCAGTAGAAGCTGCTGGGAGTCCCAGCAGCCTTCCGAGTAAATCGCCAGAACGCCGACACCTCCTCATCTCCACCGCTCCCATGTTTTATTTTGTGTTGCCATAAATTAGTCTCTCTGCGTTTCTGCGCTGGGCTAATGCTAATAATGCTAATGCGAGGATAATAAAATTCACAAAACTTTTTGGGAGTTTTACGGGGCGTGGTTTGCAATCCGCCCAGCCAATCAGACATATAGCTATTTTCTCACAAGAGAGCCGTACGAAAGTCCCTGCTCTCTAGCAGCTCTCTGCTCTCTAGCAGGGACTGAAAAGGGGGTAAAAAGGTTCTCATGAACTAATTTTAGTACCGGCTCTTTTTGGTGTGAACGCGATAAAAGAGGCTAACGTCCACGCTAGCTTCCACGCTAGCTGCTATATGTTTTGCATTGAGGTGATACTTGAGGCTTGATGTGCTGCGGTGATATGCGAATTCCTTTTTGCATAATTTGCACACAACCGTGCTCTTATCGACGCTTCCATCCGTCCGTTTTTTAAAACAACATTTCCCACTGTTGTTCACTGTGGTTTGTTGTTGTCTGAAGTCATGAACGTTAGTTGGTGGTCCAGTATAATCGGTACGCCTGAAACTCATCCAGTGAGAAACGTTCCGCGGTGCAAAAATAAGTGCGATTAAAATGCGTTAATTTTTTTTAACGCGTTAATTTTTGTGTAATTAATTAATCTTAATTAACGCGTTAAAGTCCCGGCCCTAATTATAATATATTTGTCCCTATCTGAATTGATCAGCATTGAGATTAATCTGCATGTCCTCATCGACACGAGTCCAACGAGGCCAAGCTCAAAGCTGTCAGACCTTCCTTTGTTCCGTGTACAGTACTAAGAGCCATTTCATTTTCTTCCCCTCCTCCACCACAAGCCTGTCAGATCCTAAGCAGTGCAGTAGCAGTGATATAAGCGTTGCTCCTTGATGTGGGAGACCCGGTTCGAAACTCTTCTCAGACTCTCCATATATGAAGTTGATTATATTATAGTTAGTATTATAGGTTTATAGGTTTATTTATTATGGAATTATTAAATATAAAACAATTGTGTTGAATTAAGAGAGGGATAATGGGTTACATTATAAATTATGTCAGGGTGAACAGTGAATGTGTGAAATGCTAATATTATGCTAACCGCTAGTTGCTAAGCTAACGGGAGCTATTTCAATGTATATTTCCATTGAAAATGCTAACCATTGATCCGTTTTTGAGACTTTGCACACGCTTTTCCCAAACCTTTTCACACGCTACTCTGGGAGTACTTTCATTCGCTTCGTATTGATCTGTAGATGTTATTTAATGCATCGTGTGTTAATTTTGATGGTGGAAAAGCCATGGAAATGTCCCGGAGATATACTGAGAAATCTCTATAACCAAGGGGTGCACATCACTTTTTTGCCCTGGTTCTCAAAGGAGCACCTGGAGATGTTGCTTAGTGCTCATCCTTAAAGTGAAATAAACTGTAACTTTTGAGGGGGTCTGGACTTTATTTGCCAGACACACGGCACTAAACACACACACTGAGGTGAACACAGAACACACATGCAGAGGTGAACACAAGACAACATTAGCACGACCAGTAATCCTACAAGCTGTCATCACTACCCTCCTGACTGTTCTCCTCACTGTTCTCCTCTCTGTCAGACATGGTAGCTGATGATGTAGGCCTACTTACTTTCTCTCTGGTTGAGTCTGCGATTAGCTGCTTGCATCCACAAGTCAACAGCTAGTTTTGGGTCGAAAGTCTCTGTTGTCATCTTAGACAAGTAGATGTAATCAAATAAGTATGTGAACATAACCAATAACCTACCATAGCCAATAACAAATGAATGTAACTTATTTTATTTGTGTTGTTCATTCATATCTTATTTTACCTTAACATTTATTTATGCATTTTTTTTTATCTCCAGTTTTAAAGGATATTTTTGGTTACTGTCCTATAGTATATACATTGGAATGATTTCAAACCTGTTTATCCCAATAATTATAAAGGAGTGCCTTGGAAATATGTGTTTACATAAATTGTGACCAAACCGTTTGAACTTAGACTAAAGTGAACTATCTAAACACTCAGAGTCCTTTACCTCACTGAGCTGTAGTTATCAGCCTCTCAGTCTGACTGGAGAGGACTCTCCCTCCACATCATTGTAGAAACATCTTCTTCTTATATCCGTTAGAGCAGCTAGCACGGCACCAGATTCTAATAACAACAGCGCTGGTACCGGTGCACCCTCCCTCTCTCCCTCGCACTTTGGCTGTGAGCTGCGGGCGCCAGATAAGCCAACATCCCCCATTTTCATCACTTACAGCGCCCATCGTACAGGGCAAATGAAACGTGTAACCGGGGGTGAAAAGGGTGTTACATTTACTTAATTATGAATATTGTTACATCAAGGCCGAAAATTAGGATGAGCCCCAACGGTAAAAATGTTGTTTTCCCTCCCAGAGCTGCCAGCGCAGCACCTCCCCAGGTCTGGCGCCCTAGGCGAACATCTAGCCAGCGCTACGGGCCGGCCCTGAGTTCATATCATGGTTCATATGCAACTCGCAAATATCTTTCTCTCTCTCTCTTCTCTCTCTCTCATCTATCCTCTATTTTCTCTTTTCTCTTTTCCCTTCTCTCTCTCCCTCTCTCCCTCTCTCAATGTTGGTACGCAAATGCGCTTTGTTTCAAATGACCCGGTGCTCTTTTTTTTGGCGGAGGTGCGCATGCGCACCTGCGCACCAGTTATGTGCAGCCCTGTCTATAACAGCATTTTCCTGCGATGAAAAACAGCGCATCACAGCCATTCTCGCACACTAGAAGTCTGTGAGTACTTCCATTGGCTTCGTCTTGGTCTGCAGATGTGATTCGATGTGTAGTTTGTTCATTTTGATGGTGAAAAAGATCGTTACTCTACTATATAATAGACTTATCCTCTATGAGCTTTAATCGACACGGTGTCGCAGTGTGATAAGATTCGCCCCTTCATGCAGGAGCTCGGGGTTCTAGGAGTCTGGAAGTACTTCCATTCGCTTCGTCTTGATCTGTAGATGTCATTTGAGGCATCGTTTGTCAATTTTGATGGTGGAAAACACAGGGAAATGTGCCGTTCGGAATGTTTATAATAGTCTATACAGCTATAAGCTTCAAGCGACCCGTGTTCGAAACCAGCCTCGGCAGTGTGAATGAATTATGTTGAATTAAGAGATGGAGGATGGATCTGTAGTATATTCTATTATAATAATGAAATTATTTATTTATTTTGCTCATTGAAATTGTTACTTTTACCACGTTGTTAAAGTGAAGCTGAAAGTGACGTCACTGTTGAGAACGGAGAGAGCGGGGGAGAGAGATCTCTCGTCTCGATGTACACGTGCTAGGAGTCTGGGACTACTTCCATTGGCTTCGTCTTGGTCTGCAGATGTGATTCGATGTGTAGTTTGTTCATTTTGATGGTGAAAAAGACTGGGAAACGTTTAGTTACTCTACTATATAATAGACTTATCCTCTATGAGCTTTAAGCGACAGGGTGTCGCAGTGTGATAAGATTCGCCCCTTCATGCGGGAGGTCGGGGAGACCAGACTCGGCGGTGTGAACTTATTATGTTGAGTTCAGATAGATATGGAGTTAATTTCCTGCCATAACTCCACAAACAAACTAAACAGGTTTTACAAATGCCTCATGATTCACTAACAAACACAATGTGGTTTGCAAATACAAAACACCATCTACAAACTAATGCATTTAGTTGTGCAAAGAAAAAACATATCTATCAAACAAACACATAACATTTTTCTAATAAATCATGTTTCAGAGACAAATTCAGCATAGGTTTTACAAGTACACAACTTTTTTTTACAACTACAACACTTTTTTTACAAATACAAAACTTGTTTTTACAACTACAAAACGTTTTCTTCTTCTTTCTGTGTTTGGCACATGCTCCACGGCAGCAGGGGGCGCTACTGAGTCCATTGGGGAAGGCGGGAGCCTCCCGCCGGGAGGTTGAGCAGAGCATGGAACAGCCCTTGCCAGCCTGATGACAGCGGTGTTTCTAGCGATCCAGTGTCTGACTCCATATGATATTGTCCTGATGCTGTAAGGGTGATGCCCCATGATCACAACATAGATTAGATTCAGCCCCTAGTTTTGCTGATATAGGCTTAGTTTGTCGGGGGACATCTTACTTCTTCCTTCTCTCTGTCTATACTTGTGTACTCTCATGTTCCGATTAACCCAGCTTCCCCAAATGTATTTCTTTTTGGTGTCTATATACGCCGGGATCCGGAGTCATGGATGATCCTGCGCTCCTCTGTCCTGGATCGCGAGCCCTGGATCTTGAGTTGTGGCTGTGGTCCTGGATCATAGGTCCTGGATGGATATCCTTGTGGATTCATCTTCCTATTATACACACATGCATTTCCAAACATTTGGACTACCTATGTTGCAAATGTATTATCTTTTCAATTTACACACGGCATATATTGCACGTCTGTCCGTCCTGGGAGAGGGATCCCTCCTCTGTTGCTCTCCCTGAGGTTTCTCCCATTTTTCCCTTTAAACTGTGGGTTTTCTTCGGAAGTGTTTCCTTGTACGATGTGAGGGTCTAAGGACAGAGGGTGTCGTATTGTCATACTGATATTTTGTACAAACTGTAAAGTCCACTGAGACAAATGTAACATTCGTGATATTGAGCTATATAAATAAACATTGATTGATTGATTGATTGAACATGACCCCTCTAGAGTCTGAGTGCCAAGGACCTCATATTATGTCTGTCATTAATCTTACATCACCCATTATAACAATTTTCTTTCCTTGTTGCTCTTCTCTTAACTGAATAGCCCTGTCTTTAAGTATAACCCAATGTAAAGTCCTGCACCATTTTAAGGCTTCATAACAGGCATTTACATATACTGTATGTGTTTGGAGAAATAACACAATCAATGGCCCAGAATTGTACTTTATAAACTATGAATCTTGTGGTGCTTGAAGAAATACAGACGGGTTAAGCCGGCCAGGTTATATATGTATATGCATTTTTTGGAGCCCTTTTTTTGCAATATGTATTCAAATGTCACTAGCTATTTAAACAAACCACTATCTGAGGATAAGAAGCAAACATTAAAACGCCCTTTATCTAGAGAGCCATTGAAGCCCATGAAGAATTTTTTCTTTCCACAAATCTTTTCAACTGCTGTATTAATAAAGTTGCCACATGTTTTCAAATTCAAGTTAAGCCACTATCTGTGCAGAACATTACAAATATTATTCATTTGCAGTATTTTTAAAAGTGTTCAAAAAGACTGCATCAATTATATGATATATATAATATCAATATTGTTATCAACTTCAACCAAAGTCAATTTAAATAGCGGGCAAAAGTGGGTTAATTGCCATGGATGTGGTGTTTGATATAGTTTACGTTCAATTTCAACTATTTTAGGCAGTAAAACGTATATTGACGAAACCTTTTTTAATAATTTACTATAATTTAGAAAGGTTTTTGTGAGAAATCATTTCAAAAGTAAACTTATTTTTCCTTTTATATTTCAATTTTAAATGTTTGCACACAACATTATTAAATTATAAATGTTTCTAAAACATTTTAATTATGAATCCATGTATTGTATTTCCTTGAGGCTGGTGAAGATATCCAGCATGTGGTTCAACATGTAATACAAGTAAGTATATGTACAACATGGAAAAGTAAATAAAATAAGTTTAATAGGATATGGATTTATTTTCTCTCACCTTGTAATTACACAATCAAACAATCTATAATTTAGCTCTCACCTTCACAAAAACATTTTGTTGAATTGGACACATTTTTCGAAGCTCTATTGACAGACATGCAATGACTGGGACTGATGGAAGAATCTGAGAGGAATGAACTAGGAGCAGAAAAATAATCCTATTTAAAAGACAGCAGCCCCATAAGAGGCCAACAAGAGTCACAAGGGTTTGTCCCTTTGCTGAAGGATATTTGTGACCAGCTATATCCAGGCCAGACTCTAAAGACTTTCCAAGGGGTAAACATGCTGCTGCCAGAGTACTGACTGGAAGTATTGCTGATATCATGTCTACCATGTACCGTCCTCTTAAAGTACTCTGTCCAACAATATCAGTCTCATAAGAAAGGTGTTTTAACGCTTATTCAAAATAGCAGAGAAACATGCATTATTGTACTCAGGAGTCAGGAGGGGACATTGACAGAGGATTACTCAAAAAGTACACAGTAAAAGTACTTCATAGTACTTGTGGGACTAGTACTGAGTCCAACAGTATCAATCTCACGAAGAACTAATGGCAAAACAAATTGTTTTTCCCTCATCAAACTTAGCAGAAGTGGCTTGATTAGGTTCTCAGGAAGGGACTTTGACAGAGGATTTAAAAAAAAAACACACACACTAGAAGTACTTCAATGTATTGTGATAGTAGATATAAGAATACTGAGTCCAGCAGTCTCAATATCATTAAGAACTTATGGTAAAATTGTCTTTTTATCATTCATCAAAGATAGCATAAAACATGCATTATAGCCTACGGAAGGGACTCTGACAGAGGATTACTCACAAAGTACACAGTAAAGTACTTCCTTTTGAATATAGCAGGAACGAAAATGAAGAGTGCAGAATCGCTGTGTGGTTTAAATCTCCTTAGTTACAATGTTGTCCATTTTAGACAAAGGCTTATTATATGTACAGCCTTAATAACATTCATTTTCTGGGCTCAATATGTGTCTTGGCTGTTTTCGTTGTGATCGCTAAATTCACCTTGTTCAAACACTGACCCAGATTGCTGGATCGCTAGAATCACCACTGTCATCAGGCTGGCAAGGGCTGTTCCATGCTCTGCTCAACCTCCCGGCGGGAGGCTCCCGCCTTCCCCAATGGACTCAGTAGCACCCCCTGCTGCCGTGGAGCATGTGCCAGCCACGGCGGAATATTACTGCCAAAAGTCACGTGACTTTTGGCAGTAATATTCCGCCGTGAGAAGAAAACGTTTTGTAGTTGTAAAAACAAGTTTTGTACTTGTAAAAAAAAGTGTTGTAGTTGTAAAAAAAAGTTGTGTACTTGTAAAACCTATGCTGAATTTGTCTCTGAAACATGATTTATTAGAAAAATGTTATGTGTTTGTTTGATAGATACGTTTTTTCTTTGCCAAACTAAATGCATTAGTTTGTAGATGGTGTTTTGTATTTGCAAACCACATTGTGTTTGTTAGTGAATCATGAGGCATTTGTAAAACCTGTTTAGTTTGTTTGTGGAATTATGGCAGGAAATTAGCTCCATAGATAGAGTTCAGATAGTTCAAATATATTGGGACTATAGAGAGATATATATATATACTTCAGGTTTTTTTCTTCATCTGTAGATTTGATTTGATGTGTCGTTTGTACATTTTGATAATTTTTTTTGATTGGTAAATGTGCCGTTCAGAATGTTTATAATAGACTATACAGCTATAAGCTTTAGGCGACCGGGTGTCGCCCCTTGCTACGGGAGACCCGGGTTCGAAACTCCTGTCAGACTCTCCATATTATATAGCAGAACAAATACATTTATACAAAAACATTTAAGAAACATTATAAGAACAATCATTGGGAACATTTAAGAACATTATACACATTCATTTCATCATATTAATCATATATCACACAATGGTGTGATGTGAAAAGCCATTGCTACGTTTTCAAACTTGTAAACACGCTAGTAGTCTGAGAGTTGTTTCATTAGCTTCGTATTGATTTGTAGATGTGATTTGATGTGTTTTTTTGTTAAATTTGATCGCCAAAACGATAGAGAAATGTCTTTTTACTTTATAGTGGAGTCTATATATAATACTTTTGTTCAATAAGCTTCAGCGCCACTTGTGGGGCAATGGAATGGGAGTCGCTCCTTGTGTCCTTGGTGTGGTAGAGCGGGGTTCGACTCTCACCCTTGGCACTCAATCTTAAGTTCCCTTGAATTCATTTTTATATGTGGACACTAACTGTCCACAAGTCAATATGGGGGCCCATTACTGCATATTTAATAGTTATAAAAACTAATGTTATTATTTTGGAATTATTAATAATATTGAGAAGTGGGCTTCCATATTGAGATGTGGGACATCACCCCAATCCCCATAGGTATATCTGCAAGTGGGCTTCCATATTGAGATGTGGGATCTACAAGTGGGCTTCCATATTGAGATGTGGGACATCGCCCCAATCCCCATAGGTATTACTGCAAGTGGGCTTCCATATTGAGATGTGGGAGCCCTGAAGTGGGCTCTCATATTGACTTGTGGGACCCCCAGGCAAGTGGGTATCCATATTGAGATGTGGGATCTACAAGTGGACTTCCATATTGAGATGTGGGACATCGCCACAATCCCCATAGGTATATCTGCAAGTGGCCTGGGTTCAGCACCACGGAGAGCGCCTCCCCTGAGATGTGGGTTGACGGACACCCCCCCCCCCCCCCCCCCCCCCCATAAGTACATCAATACATATACGCGAAAAGTGGGACCCCGTATTTGGTTGACGGACACCCCCCCCCACGTGACAAATATTTGGTAAGTGAGAACCCATATTGGGTTGAATACACCCCCCTCACAAGAACGGTGAGCAAAAATCCCAGAACCACACGGGGGGACCTAGTCAATGACCTGCAGAGAGCTGGGACCAAAGTAACAAAGGCTACCATCAGTAACACACTACGCAAATTCTACAGTGCCAGACGTGTCCCCCTGCTTAAGCCAGTACATGTCCAGGCCCATCTGAAGTTTGCTAGAGAGCATTTAGATGATCCAGAAGAGGATTGGGAGAATGTCATATGGTCAGATGAAACCAAAATAGAACTTTTTGGTAAAAACTCAACTAGACGTGTTTTGAGGATAAATAATGCTGAGTTGCATCCAAAGAACACCTACTGTGAAACATGGGGGTGGAAACATCATGCTTTGGGGCTGTTTTTATGCAAAGGGACCAGGACGACTGATCCGTGTAAAGGAAAGAATGAATGGGGCCATGTATCGTGAGATTTTGAGTGACAACCTCCTTCCATCAGCAAGGGCATTGAAGATGAGATGTGGCTGGGTCTTTCAGCATGACAATGATCCCAAACACAACGTCCAGGCAACGAAGGAGTGGCTTCATAAGAAGCATTTCAAGGTCCTGGAGTGGCCTAGCCAGTCTCCAGATCTCAACCCCATAGAAAATATTTGGAGGGAGTTGAAAGTCCATGTTGCCCAGCGACAGCCCCAAAACATCACTGCTCTAGAGGAGATCTGTATGGAGGAATGGGCCAAAATACCAGCAACAGTGTGTGAAAACCTTGTGAAGACTTACAGAAAATGTTTGACCTCTGTCATTGCCATCAAAGGGTATATAACAAAGTATTGAGATGAACTTTTGTTATTGACCAAATACTTATTTTCCACCATAATGTGCTAATAAATTCTTTAAAAATCAGACAATGTGATTTTCTGGATTTTTTTCCTCATTCTGTCTCTCATAGTTAAGGTGTACCTAGGATGAAAATTACAGGCCTCTCTCATCTTTTTAAGTGGGAGAACTTGCACAATTGGTGGCTGACTAAATACTTTTTTGCACCACTGTATGTGTATGTCTAGAAAGGTTTGGCGCTAATCATGCAGACATGTAATGATGTTACGTATTGCGCCGAGGCTTCGGAGCGTGTGTCGAGTAATCCCCGAAGCTTTTTGTGAACCTTGTATCGAGGCTTGTATCGTTTTGGGCCAGTGACGTCATCGATGACAAACGAAGCCTCGCTGCCTGTCGATACCACGTGACTGCTTCAGGAAGCCATTCAGATCGGTTGAACCGTTGAACCACAACGCTCATAATACCCATGGATGTATAACAACAACCATATTACCCCTCCTGTACCCGGGTCCGGTGACACGATGGAATCAAGAGAGCTCAGACCCTCACTTATATAGAGGTCGGAACATGTCATAAGTATAAATAGATACAAGCATAAATAAATGTAGGAATAAAAACATCAATAAAAACATGAATAAATACAGGAATACATATCTTGCAGTGTTTTCAGGGAGCTTTAGTGTGTGTGCTGTGGCTCAGCTGGAAAACAGTTGACTCATGACCGCAGGGTCCCTGGTTCAAAGACTGAACAATACGTCTTTTTTGTTGTTTATAAAAGCTACAACTAAATTAGATAATGTAGTTAATAAATGTATTCTTTGATATGGTTTAGCCTTTCTCAGGCTACAACATGGTTACGTTTATGAATATTATTAAGGAATACAAATCCCTCTTTGCAATGTTTACCAGCATCCTTAGGCTTTTCAATCACAATCATTAAACTGGAATAAATACAATATTTTTAACATGAAAATATGATTTAATGTTCGTTGTTTAGAGTTATTCTAAGGCTTTACTCATTGGGAACTCGGTATGAGATAGAGCACACTGTTGAGATGTCCAATCTGCCTGTTTTACACACTTTGACCAACAGGGGGGTTTGTGTTCAAATGAAGCCCATGATGAAGCCTCATGAGATGAAGCCTTTTGCGAACCAATTGGCTGGAAAGCTTCAAAGCTTCATAAGGCTTCATCTCGCCATCACTAAAGACATATTTAAATATAATAGATACGATTTGTAATGGGTGGGATTGATATAAAGTTGGCATGTCTGTAAAAGGGAGAAAAGTAAAAAAAACATTATATGAATATTTAATGTGAATTTAAAATGATGGTCTCTACTAATCATAAATGCACAACAAGCTCCATGAAAAACTCCTCATTCCCAGAGTTTAATCTCAGATAAATGGTGTTTTCCTCTGTGCAGAGAGACAATCAGTGCTGATCAGTAGCAGCTGCTGGAGGTTTCCCTCCTTTAAAGCTGCCTGGTGCTCAGGCAACACTCTATTGGAAAACTGCAGAGATGGCAGCTGTTTGGATGCTCGTCTGTGTGCTGACTGTTTGTCTGGCCAGAGGTATTTACCTGTTTGATAATTGTGTTGAAGATGAAGGAGTAATATTTGATTTAACAGCATGTTTCCTGTCCACAGTCTCTGGTTTTCCAGCTGGTGAATATAAGCTGCAGAGGAGACTGAGAGTTGAAAACATTTGATTTTATGCAGCGGTTCTTCTCTCTGTCTGACGCTAACCTTTAATTATACTGTGTCCTACAGATCTGTCTGCCAATGAGATCTCCTTAAAGAAAGCCTTTGCACCTTTCCAGTCGATGGAGTCCATGTTGGACCAAGATGCTCGAGAAGGTGAGCCCTAAAGACTAAAAGGTCAACAGTGTTAAAGTGGTGAAAATGATCTGAAAGCTGGGAAATATAAGATGAACTAAAGATATTTAAACCGTGTAGAAAAGGGTTTAAAACATTATGATATCTGTATGTCTTATACCAAGTTGACACCCAGCCCTTGAGGAACACTATGGGGTGATAATGCTTTAAACTGGTTTTAAAACTTGAAATTGGGAAGATTTTTGTATTTGATGGCCATCCCATGATGTAGTGTGCATGTTGATGCCATGCGTTTGAGAAATGTCGTGCCAAATTGAATAACTTTGAGAATTGATCTTAAAAACGGTCCTCAATCCGGCAGTGGCTCAGTCAGTAGGGGATTGGACTGTGAGCCGTAGGGTCGCCGGTTCAAGTCCCTAACCAGATCTAAAGATGGAGTGTGGACTGATACTTGGAGAGGTCCTAGTTCACCTCCTGCCAGGGTGCCCTTGAGCAAGGCACCGGAAAACCCCCTTCCCCCCCCTTACTCCCATTGCTCCCCGGGCGCTGTGCAATAGCTGCCCACTGCTCCTAGTACTAGACTCCTGGTGCTAGGAAGGGTTAAAAGCAGAGAACACATTTCACTGTGTGCTCTGCATGTGTGACCATTACAGAGGGTTTCATCCCTCCCAATATTATTAAATGCCACATTAAAAAAAGCAAGAATTAAAAGAAAACTACAGAACAATTCACGCTGTGATTTCAGTCGACGTATAACGTCACGTGATTTATGTTGGTTCTTATTTTGTTAATCAATCCTTCTTTCTTTCAGTACAACTGGAAACCAATGACGTGGAAGCTGATGCGTCTGGTCACCAGAATCCTGAACAAAAGCCCCAGAGCGTCAACGAGACAACAAATGTCCAGAACCAGGTCGTAACGAGGGACAACGGCACGGAGGGGGGAGTCCAGAACCGGGTCGTCATTAGGGGAAATTCCACTGCGGGTCATGACCTAAAATGGGTCATCATAGGAGGCGACTCCACAACTGAGGACGTCCAGAACCGGGTCGTCATTAGGGGAAACGCCACGGCGGGGGGCGTCCAGAACTTGGTCATCATTAAGGACAAATCCAAGACGGGGGGCGTCCAGAACCTGATCGTCATTAGCGAACCCGCCACAGCAGAGGCTGTCCAGAACCGGATCGTCGTTAGGGGAGTGGCCAAGGAGGGGGACGTCCAAAAATGGGTCGTCATTGGGGTAGACTCCACGACTGGGGACGTCCAGAACCGGTTTGTCATTTGGGGCGAAGCAACGACGGGGGGTGTCCAGCAGAACCTGGTTCCCATGGACAACGGCACGACGGGGGGCGTCCAGCAGAACAACGGCACGACGGGGGGCGTCCAGCAGAACAACGGCACGACGGGGGGCGTCCAGCAGAACAACGGCACGACGGGGGGCGTCCAGCAGAACAACGGCACGACGGGGGGCGTCCAGCAGAACAACGGCACGACGGGGGGCGTCCAGCAGAACAACGGCACGACGGGGGGCGTCCAGCAGAACCTGGTTCCCAGAGACAACGGCACGAAGGGGGGATTTCAGCAGAACAACGGCACGAAGGGGGGCGTCCAGCAGAACAACGGCGCGACGGGGGGCGTCCAGCAGAACCTGGTTCCCAGAGACAACGGCACGACGGCACGACGGGGGGCGTCCAGCAGAACAACGGCACGACGGGGGGCGTCCAGCAGAACAACGGCACGACGGGGGGCGTCCAGCAGAACAACGGCACGACGGGGGGGCGTCCAGCAGAACCTGGTTCCCAGAGACAACGGCACGACGGGGGGCGTCCAGCAGAACAACGGCACGACGGGGGGCGTCCAGCAGAACAACGGCACGACGGGGGGCGTCCAGCAGAACAACGGCACGAAGGGGGGCTTTCAGCAGAACAACGGCACGAAGGGGGGCTTTCAGCAGAACAACGGCACGACGGGGGGCGTCCAGCAGAACAACGGCACGACGGGGGGCGTCCAGCAGAACAACGGCACGACGGGGGGCGTCCAGCAGAACAACGGCACGACGGGGGGCGTCCAGCATGAGCACAAAGGTGAGCTCTAAAGGCCAAAAAGACAACAGTATGTGTCGCATAAAAGTGGTGTAAAAGATCTGAAATCTGTGATATGTATGATTCATTTGAAACACAGCAATGTCAAGCTAATCGTGTGTATACGAGCTAAAACAAACCACTTTCATGTCTTATAAGTTAATGCATCAATGTTTGGTTGCTGAATTCACTTCCAACATCGCTCATTTTTTTACAAAAACAGGATTTATGAAGTAACCAAGCCCTTGAGGAACTATTACAGAATTCATGCTGTGATTTCAGTCTAGAGAACATCATGTATTATCTTGACGTCCATCATTTATGACGCAAATGTTTTTTCAGTACTCCTGGATACCCATGAAGTAGACGACCAGATGTTGAACGGGACGAGGAAAAGTTGAACGGGACGATGAGCGACGAGGAAAAGTTCAATGGGACGATGAAAAGTAAAAGTTCAACGGGACGATGAGCGAGGAGATATTCAATACTGCATAGATTCATCTCGTATATTTCGACTGCCTTGGAGAGCTTGATATCGGAGACGTTATCTTAGCAATATAATAAAACGTCTATACATTTCTTAAATAACAGCGTGTCAATCCAATGTTTGTATTGCAATGCTTGGCTCTTATCATGCATACATCTTCCCTTAACAGTCCAATAAAAGCTCATCTGGACTAGAACAGTCTTTTAAAAACTCTCATACTACATAGGATTAGCAGACATTGGTCATGTCAGTAAAAGAGAGAAGATTAAACGTGCAATATTTTGAGAAATGTTCATTAGAAAACCTTGCCCTCCTTCCAAATGCAGGCTTTATTGCAGGTTAGTCTGAAGTCCGTATGCACTTCTATGTGCTGGACTATAACAAGATGGTAAAAAGGTGGTCTATAATAAAAATTTAGCCTCAAAAGAAAAGTCAAGAATATAAACTTGGTATACCCAATTCAGGGTTTCACAATCTTCTAAACCTGTCACTCAAAATAGAAAGTTTATTTTCTGCATTTATTTTCAATCTGTATTTGCCCGATAGAAACTTACATTTCTAAAAAAAACATATTCTGCTGACGACTGAAATCGGCACCGTTAAAAAATGCTTTATTAATAACAAATGTGCCAAACATGACGACACATTTGCGAGGACCTTTGAATGTTTTCTGAAGTCTCATAGTTTGTAAATCGAAGGTGTGATTCTTCCCATTCCTGTATTGGTCCAAGTAGCATTTTAAAAACAGTTTTTTATTAAGTTTAATGTTATTTTAAAGATTCTTATTTTGAGAGTTAATTCAAAAATGTTTTTCTCATTTAAAGGGATTTTAACAATGTTTATTTTGAAGTTTCTTATTTTGAGAAACGTATAATATACAAGTTTTAAGTAGTTCTTCAGAAATATTCTCGTCTGTATTTTGCAGAGATAAATCTCACATCTTAGAAATAACCATATCCTCCTGCAGGTTTTCTACTTAAAATCACATCCAATAAGTGGAATATGCCGTCTACTTTGACATAAATAATGTACAACTATTGCAATAAAAATTAACAAACACTCGAGAATAAAAACATGGTTTTCCCATCAAGGATGCACAATCATTTAAACCTGTCTCTGCAGCTTTAGGAAATGTTCTGTATTTGCCTTGTTTTTATAACCATATCCAGCTGCCTGGTTTCTACAAAGAAAACAGATCCAATTAGTGGAGAAAAACCCCTACAACTGGAAATCGGCACGATTGAAAATTGCTTTATTACGTTACATGTCATTTGTTAGACGCTTTTATCCAAAGCAACTTACATACATTCAGTACTGTGGACAATCCCCACATATTCTTTTACTGATGGAAAAACTGTTTTATTTGAAGTACTTCTGCTTTACAGCACTTTAAATGTTTATCCTGTGCACTATAAGTTATATTTTTGCACATTTTATTTTAAAAAATGTTGCAAGGAATAAGCAAATGGGCATGTTGTGTTTTACAGCAGTGTGTTAACAGGTATAAACAACCTCTGAACTTTTCGAATCGACCAATCAGAATAAAGTATTACAGGAGAGAGTTGTTAATTTTATTTTATTTTGTATTGCATTTTTTCTTTTCTGAAGAGGAATGAAGTTTTTATGGAGCTTTTTCAGAGTGTTTACATAGTGTCAGATTGTATATGTATATTATATATATATTCATATATATATGTATGTCTAGAAAGGTTTGGCCCTAATCATGCAGACATGTTTAAATATAATATATACGATTTGTAATGGGTGGGATTGATATAAAGTTGGCATGTCTGTAAAAGGGAGAAAAGTAAAAAAACAATATATGAATATTTCATGTGAATTTAAAATGATGGTCTCTACTAATCATAAATGCACAACAAGCTCCATGAAAAACTCCTCATTCTCAGAGTTTAATCTCAGATAAATGGTGTTTTCCTCTGTGCAGAGAGACAATCAGTGCTGATCAGTAGCAGCTGCTGGAGGTTTCCCTCCTTTAAAGCGGCCTGGTGCTCAGGCAACACTCTCTTGGAAAACTGCAGAGATGGCAGCTGTTTGGATGCTCGTCTGTGTGCTGACTGTTTGTCTGGCCAGAGGTATTTACCTGTTTGATAATTGTGTTGAAGATGAAGGAATAATGTTTGATATAACAGCATGTTTCCTGTCCACAGTCTCTGGTTTTCCAGCTGGTGAATATAAGCTGCAGAGGAGACTGAGAGTTGAAAAGATTTGATTGTATGCAGTGTTTCTTCTCTCTGTCTGACACTGACCTTTAATTATACTGTGTCCTACAGATCTGTCTCCGAATGAGATCTCCTTAAAGAAAGCCATTCAACTTTTCCAGTCGATGGAGTCTATGTTGGACCAAGATGCTCGAGAAGGTGAGCCCTAATGGCTAAAAGGTCAACAGTGTTAAAGTGGTGAAAATGATCTGAAAGCTGGGAAATATGAGATGAACTCAAGATATTTAAACCGTGTATAAAAGGGTTTAAAACATTATGATATCTGTATGTCTTATACCAAGTTGACACCCAGCCCTTGAGGAACACTATGGGGTGATAATGCTTTAAACTGGTTTTAAAAGCTTGAAATTGGGAAGATTTTTGTATTTGATGGCCATCCCATGATATATTGTGCATGTTGATGCCATGCGTTTGAGAAATGTTGTGCCAAATTGAATAACTTTGAGAATTGATCTTAAAAACGGTCCTCAATCCGGCAGTGGCTCAGTCAGTAGGGGATTGGACTGTGAGGCGTAGGGTTGCCGGTTCAAGTCCCTGACCAGACTTAAAAATGAAGTGTGGACTGATGCTTGGAGAGGTCCTAGTTCACTTCCTGCCGGGGTGCCCTTGAGCAAGGCACCGGAAAACCCCCTTCCCCCCCCCCCTCACTCCCATTGCTCCCTGGGCGCTGTGCAATGGCTGCCCACTGCTCCTAGTACTAGACTCCTGGTGCTAGGAAGGGTTAAAAGCAGAGAACACATTTCACTGTGCTCTGCATGTGTGACGATTACAGAGGGTTTCATCCCTCCCAATATTATTAAATGCCACATTAAAAAAAAGCAAGAATTAAAAGAAAACTACAGCACAATTCACGTTGTGATTTCAGTCGACGTATAACATCACGTCATTTATTTTGGTTCTTATTTCGTTAATCAATCCTTCTTTCTTTCAGTACAACTGGAAACCAATGACGTGGAAGCTGATGCGTCTGGTCACCAGAATCCTGAACAAAAGCCCCAGAGCGTCAACGAGACAACAAATGTCCAGAACCAGGTCGTAACGAGGGACAACGGCACGGAGGGGGGCGTCCAGAACCGGGTCGTCATTAGGGGAAATTCCACTGCGGGGCATGACCTAAAATGGGTCATCATAGGAGGCGACTCCACAACTGAGGACGTCCAGAACCGGGTCGTCATTAGGGGAAACGCCACGGCGGGGGGCGTCCAGAACTTGGTCATCATTAAGGACAAAGCCAAGACGGGGGGCGTCCAGAACCTGATAGTCATTAGCGAACCCGCCACAGCAGAGGCTGTCCAGAACCGGCTCGTCATTAGGGGAGTGGCCAAGGAGGGGGACGTCCAAAAATGGGTCGTCATTGGGGTAGACTCCACGACTGGGGACGTCCAGAACCGGTTTGTCATTTGGGGCGAAGCAACGACGGGGGGTGTCCAGCAGAACCTGGTTCCCATGGACAACGGCACGACGGGGGGCGTCCAGCAGAACAACGGCATGACGGGGGGCGTCCAGCAGAACAACGGCACGACGGGGGGCGTCCAGCAGAACAACGGCACGACGGGGGGCGTCCAGCAGAACAACGGCACGACGGGGGCGTCCAGCAGAACAACGGCACGACGGGGGGCGTCCAGCAGAACAACGGCACGACGGGGGGCGTCCAGCAGAACAACGGCACGACGGGGGGCGTCCAGCAGAACCTGGTTCCCAGAGACAACGGCACGAAGGGGGGCGTCCAGCAGAACAACGGCACGACGGGGGGGCGTCCAGCAGAACAACGGCACGACGGGGGGGCGTCCAGCAGAACAACGGCACGACGGGGGGCGTCCAGCAGAACCTGGTTCCCAGAGACAACGGCACGAAGGGGGGCGTCCAGCAGAACAACGGCACGAAGGGGGGCGTCCAGCAGAACAACGGCACGACGGGGGGCGTCCAGCAGAACAACGGCACGACGGGGGGCGTCCAGCAGAACAACGGCACGACGGGGGGCGTCCAGCATGAGCACAAAGGTGAGCTCTAAAGGCCAAAAAGACAACAGTATGTGTCGCATAAAAGTGGTGTAAAAGATCTGAAATCTGTGATATGTATGATTCATTTGAAACACAGCAATGTCAAGCTAATCGTGTGTATACGAGCTAAAACAAACCACTTGCATGTCTTATAAATTAATGCATCAATGTTTGGTTGCTGAATTCACTTCCAACATCGATCATTTTTTTACAAAAACAGGATTTATTAAGTAACCAAGCCCTTGAGGAACTATTACAGAATTCATGCTGTGATTTCAGTCTAGAGAACATCATGTATTATCTTGACGTCCATCATTTATGACGCAAATGTTTTTTCAGTGCTCCTGGATACCCATGAAGTAGACGACCAGATGTTGAACGGGACGAGGAAAAGTTGAACGCGACGAGGAAAAGTTCAATGGGACGATGAAAAGTAAAAGTTCAACGGGACGATGAGCGAGGAGATATTCAATACTGCATAGATTAATCTCGTATATTTCGACTGCCTTGGAGAGCTTGATATCGGAGATGTTATCTTAGCAATATAATAAAACGTCTATACATTTCTTAAATAACAGCGTGTCAATCCAATGTTTGTATTGCAATGCTTGGCTCTTATCATGCATACATCTTCCCTTAACAGTCCAATAAAAGCTCATCTGGACTAGAACAGTCTTTTAAAAACTCTCATACTACATAGGATTAGCAGACATTGGTCATGTCAGTAAAAGGGAGAAGATTAAACGTGCAATATTTTGAGAAATGTTCATTAGAAAACCTTGCCCTCCTTCCAAATGCAGGCTTTATTGCAGGTTAGTCTGAAGTCCATATGCACTTCTATGTGCTGGACTATAACAAGATGGTAAAAAGGTGGACTCTAATAACAATTTAGCCTCAAAAGAAAAGTCAAGAATATAAACTTGGTATACCCAATTCAGGGTTTCACAATCTTCTAAACCTGTCACTCAAAATAGAAAGTTTATTTTCTGGATTTATTTTCAATCTGTATTTGCCAGATAGAAACTTACATTTCTAAAAAAAACCATATTCTGCTGACGACTGAAATCGGCACCGTTAAAAAATGCTTTATTAATAACAAATGTGCCAAACATGACGACACATTTGCGAGGACCTTTGAATGTTTTCTGAAGTCTCATAGTTTGTAAATCGAAGGTGTGATTCTTCCCATTCCTGTATTGGTCCAAGTAGCATTTTAAAAACAGTTTTTTATTAAGTTTAATGTTATTTTAAAGATTCTTATTTTGAGAGTTAATTCAAAAATGTTTTTCTCATTTAAAGGGATTTTAACAATGTTTATTTTGAAGTTTCTTATTTTGAGAAACGTATAATATACAAAGTTTTAAGTAGTTCTTCAGAAATATTCTCGTCTGTATTTTGCAGAGATAAATCTCACATCTTAGAAATAACCATATCCTCCTGCAGGTTTTCTACTTAAAATCACATCCAATAAGTGGAATATGCCGTCTACTTTGACATAAATAATGTACAACTATTGCAATAAAAATTAACAAAGACTCGAGAATAAAAACATGGTTTTCCCATCAAGGATGCACAATCATTTAAACCTGTCTCTACAGCTTTAGGAAATGTTCTGTATTTGCCTTGTTTTTATAACCATATCCAGCTGCCTGGTTTCTACAAAGAAAACAGATCCAATTAGTGGAGAAAAACCCCTACAACTGGAAATCGGCACGATTGAAAATTGCTTTATTACGTTACATGTCATTTGTTAGACGCTTTTATCCAAAGCAACTTACATACATTCAGTACTGTGGACAATCCCCACATATTCTTTTACTGATGGAAAAACTGTTTTATTTGAAGTACTTCTGCTTTACAGCACTTTAAATGTTTATCCTGTGCACTATAAGTTATATTTTTGCACATTTTATTTTAAAAAATGTTGCAAGGAATAAGCAAATGGGCATGTTGTGTTTTACAGCAGTGTGTTAACAGGTATAAACAACCTCTGAACTTTTCGAATCGACCAATCAGAATAAAGTATTACAGGAGAGAGTTGTTAATTTTATTTTATTTTGTATTGCATTTTTTCTTTTCTGAAGAGGAATGAAGTTTTTATGGAGCTTTTTCAGAGTGTTTACATAGTGTCAGATTGTATATATATATTATATATATATTCATATATATATGTATGTCTAGAAAGGTTTTGCCCTAATCATGCAGACATGTTTAAATATAATATATACGATTTGTAATGGGTGGGATTGATATAAAGTTGGCATGTCTGTAAAAGGGAGAAAAGTAAAAAAACAATATATGAATATTTAATGTGAATTTAAAATGATGGTCTCTACTAATCATAAATGCACAATAAGCTCCATGAAAAACTCCTCATTCTCAGAGTTTAATCTCAGATAAATGGTGTTTTCCTCTGTGCAGAGAGACAATCAGTGCTGATCAGTAGCAGCTGCTGGAGGTTTCCCTCATTTAAAGCTGCCTGGTGCTCAGGCAACACTCTCTTGGAAAACTGCAGAGATGGCAGCTGTTTGGATGCTCGTCTGTGTGCTGACTGTTTGTCTGGCCAGAGGTATTTACCTGTTTGATAATTGTGTTGAAGATGAAGGAATAATGTTTGATATAACAGCATGTTTCCTGTCCACAGTCTCTGGTTTTCAAGCTGCAGAGGAGACTGAGAGTTGAAAAGATTTGATTGTATGCAGTGTTTCTTCTCTCTGTCTGACACTGACCTTTAATTATACTGTGTCCTACAGATCTGTCTCCCAATGAGATCTCCTTAAAGAAAGCCATTCAACTTTTCCAGTCGATGGAGTCCATGTTGGACCAAGATGCTCGAGAAGGTGAGCCCTAATGGCTAAAAGGTCAACAGTGTTAAAGTGGTGAAAATGATCTGAAAGCTGGGAAATATGAGATGAACTCAAGATATTTAAACCGTGTATAAAAGGGTTTAAAACATTATGATATCTGTATGTCTTATACCAAGTTGACACCCAGCCCTTGAGGAACACTATGGGGTGATAATGCTTTAAACTGGTTTTTAAAACTTGAAATTGGGAAGATTTTTGTATTTGATGGCCATCCCATGATATATTGTGCATGTTGATGCCAAGCGTTTGAGAAATGTTGTGCCAAATTGAATAACTTTGAGAATTGATCTTAAAAACGGTCCTCAATCCGGCAGTGGCTCAGTCAGTAGGGGATTGGACTGTGAGGCGTAGGGTTGCCGGTTCAAGTCCCTGACCAGACTTAAAAATGAAGTGTGGACTGATGCTTGGAGAGGTCCTAGTTCACTTCCTGCCGGGGTGCCCTTGAGCAAGGCACCGGAAAACCCCCTTCCCCCCCTCACTCCCATTGCTCCCCGGGCGCTGTGCAATGGCTGCCCACTGCTCCTAGTACTAGACTCCTGGTGCTAGGAAGGGTTAAAAGCAGAGAACACATTTCACTGTGCTCTGCATGTGTGACGATTACAGAGGGTTTCATCCCTCCCAATATTATTAAATGCCACATTAAAAAAAAGCAAGAATTAAAAGAAAACTACAGCACAATTCACGTTGTGATTTCAGTCGACGTATAACATCACGTGATTTATTTTGGTTCTTATTTCGTTAATCAATCCTTCTTTCTTTCAGTACAACTGGAAACTAATGACGTGGAAGCTGATGCGTCTGGTCACCAGAATCCTGAACAAAAGCCCCAGAGCGTCAACGAGACAACAAATGTCCAGAACCAGGTCGTAACGAGGGACAACGGCACGGAGGGGGGCGTCCAGAACCGGGTCGTCATTAGGGGAAATTCCACTGCGGGGCATGACCTAAAATGGGTCATCATAGGAGGCGACTCCACAACTGAGGACCTCCAGAACCGGGTCGTCATTAGGGGAAACGCCACGGCGGGGGGCGTCCAGAACTTGGTCATCATTAAGGACAAAGCCAAGACGGGGGGCGTCCAGAACCTGATAGTCATTAGCGAACCCGCCACAGCAGAGGCTGTCCAGAACCGGCTCGTCATTAGGGGAGTGGCCAAGGAGGGGGACGTCCAAAAATGGGTCGTCATTGGGGTAGACTCCACGACTGGGGACGTCCAGAACCGGTTTGTCATTTGGGGCGAAGCAACGACGGGGGGTGTCCAGCAGAACCTGGTTCCCATGGACAATGGCACGACGGGGGGCGTCCAGCAGAACAACGGCACGACGGGAGGCGTCCAGCAGAATAACGGCACGACGGGGGGCGTCCAGCAGAACAACGGCACGACGGGGGGCGTCCAGCAGAACAACGGCACGACGGGGGGCGTCCAGCAGAACAACGGCACGACGGGGGGCGTCCAGCAGAACAACGGCACGACGGGGGGCGTCCAGCAGAACAACGGCACGACGGGGGGCGTCCAGCAGAACAACGGCACGACGGGGGGCGTCCAGCAGAACAACGGCACGACGGGGGGCGTCCAGCAGAACAACGGCACGACGGGGGGCGTCCAGCAGAACCTTGTTCCCATGGACAACGGCACGACGGGGGGCGTCCAGCAGAACAACGGCACGACGGGGGGCGTCCAGCAGAACAACGGCACGAAGGGGGGCGTCCAGCAGAACAACGGCACGAAGGGGGGCGTCCAGCAGAACAACGGCACGAAGGGAGGCGTCCAGCAGAACAATGGCACGACGGGGGGCGTCCAGCAGAACCTGGTTCCCAGAGACAACGGCACGAAGGGGGGCGTCCAGCAGAACAACGGCACGACGGGGGGCGTCCAGCAGAACCTGGTTCCCAGAGACAACGGCACAAAGGGGGGCTTTCAGCAGAACAACGGCACGACGGGGGGCGTCCAGCAGAGCAACGGCACGACGGGGGGCGTCCAGCAGAACAACGGCACGACGGGGGGGCGTCCAGCAGAACAACGGCACGACGGGGGGCGTCCAGCATGAGCACAAAGGTGAGCTCTAAAGGCCAAAAAGACAACAGTATGTGTCGCATAAAAGTGGTGTAAAAGATCTGAAATCTGTGATATGTATGATTCATTTGAAACACAGCAATGTCAAGCTAATCGTGTGTATACGAGCTAAAACAAACCACTTTCATGTCTTATAAGTTAATGCATCAATGTTTGGTTGCTGAATTCACTTCCAACATCGCTCATTTTTTTACAAAAACAGGATTTATTAAGTAACCAAGCCCTTGAGGAACTATTACAGAATTCATGCTGTGATTTCAGTCTAGAGAACATCATGTATTATCTTGACATCCATCATTTATGACGCAAATGTTTTTTCAGTACTCCTGGATACCCATGAAGTAGACGACCAGATGTTGAACGGGACGAGGAAAAGTTGAACAGGACGATGAGCGACGAGGAAAAGTTCAATGGGACGATGAAAAGTAAAAGTTCAACGGGACGATGAGCGAGGAGATATTCAATACTGCATAGATTCATCTCGTATATTTCGACTGCCTTGGAGAGCTTGATATCGGAGACGTTATCTTAGCAATATAATAAAACGTCTATACATTTCTTAAATAACAGTGTGTCAATCCAATGTTTGTATTGCAATGCTTGGCTCTTATCATGCATACATCTTCCCTTAACAGTCCAATAAAAGCTCATCTGGACGAGAACAGTCTTTTAAAAACTCTCATACTACATAGGATTAGCAGACATTGGTCATGTCAGTAAAAGGGAGAAGATTAAACGTGCAATATTTTGAGAAATGTTCATTAGAAAACCTTGCCCTCCTTCCAAATGCAGGCTTTATTGCAGGTTAGTCTGAAGTCCGTATGCACTTCTATGTGCTGGACTATAACAAGATGGTAAAAAGGTGGACTCTAATAACAATTTAGCCTCAAAAGAAAAGTCAAGAATATAAACTTGGTATACCCAATTCAGGGTTTCACAATCTTCTAAACCTGTCACTCAAAATAGAAAGTTTATTTTCTGCATTTATTTTCAATCTGTATTTGCCAGATAGAAACTTACATTTCTAAAAAAAAACATATTCTGCTGACGACTGAAATCGGCACCGTTAAAAAATGCTTTATTAATAACAAATGTGCCAAACATGACGACACATTTGCGAGGACCTTTGAATGTTTTCTGAAGTCTCATAGTTTGTAAATCGAAGGTGTGATTCTTCCCATTCCTGTATTGGTCCAAGTAGCATTTTAAAAACAGTTTTTTATTAAGTTTAATGTTATTTTAAAGATTCTTATTTTGAGAGTTAATTCAAAAATGTTTTTCTCATTTAAAGGGATTTTAACAATGATTATTTTAATGTTTCTTATTTTGAGAAACGTATAATATACAAAGTTTTAAGTAGTTCTTCAGAAATATTCTCGTCTGTATTTTGCAGAGATAAATCTCACATCTTAGAAATAACCATATCCTCCTGCAGGTTTTCTACTTAAAATCACATCCAATAAGTGGAATATGCCGTCTACTTTGACATAAATAATGTACAACTATTGCAATAAAAATTAACAAAGACTCGAGAATAAAAACATGGTTTTCCCATCAAGGATGCACAATCATTTAAACCTGTCTCTACAGCTTTAGGAAATGTTCTGTATTTGCCTTGTTTTTATAACCATATCCAGCTGCCTGGTTTCTACAAAGAAAACAGATCCAATTAGTGGAGAAAAACCCCTACAACTGGAAATCGGCACGATTGAAAATTGCTTTATTACGTTACATGTCATTTGTTAGACGCTTTTATCCAAAGCAACTTACATACATTCAGTACTGTGGACAATCCCCACATATTCTTTTACTGATGGAAAAACTGTTTTATTTGAAGTACTTCTGCTTTACAGCACTTTAAATGTTTATCCTGTGCACTATAAGTTACATTTTTGCACATTTTATTTTAAAAAATGTTGCAAGGAATAAGCAAATGGGCATGTTGTGTTTTACAGCAGTGTGTTAACAGGTATAAACAACCTCTGAACTTTTCGAATCGACCAATCAGAATAAAGTATTACAGGAGAGAGTTGTTAATTTTATTTTATTTTGTATTGCATTTTTTCTTTTCTGAAGAGGAATGAAGTTTTTATGGAGCTTTTTCAGAGTGTTTACATAGTGTCAGATTGTATATATATATTATATATATATTCATATATATATGTATGTCTAGAAAGGTTTGGCCCTAATCATGCAGACATGTTTAAATATAATATATACGATTTGTAATGGGTGGGATTGATATAAAGTTGGCATGTCTGTAAAAGGGAGAAAAGTAAAAAAACAATATATGAATATTTAATGTGAATTTAAAATGATGGTCTCTACTAATCATAAATGCACAACAAGCTTCATGAAAAACTCCTCATTCTCAGAGTTTAATCTCAGATAAATGGTGTTTTCCTCTGTGCAGAGAGACAATCAGTGCTGATCAGTAGCAGCTGCTGGAGGTTTCCCTCCTTTAAAGCTGCCTGGTGCTCAGGCAACACTCTCTTGGAAAACTGCAGAGATGGCAGCTGTTTGGATGCTCGTCTGTGTGCTGACTGTTTGTCTGGCCAGAGGTATTTACCTGTTTGATAATTGTGTTGAAGATGAAGGAATAATGTTTGATATAACAGCATGTTTCCTGTCCACAGTCTCTGGTTTTCCAGCTGGTGAATATAAGCTGCAGAGGAGACTGAGAGTTGAAAAGATTTGATTGTATGCAGTGTTTCTTCTCTCTGTCTGACACTGACCTTTAATTATACTGTGTCCTACAGATCTGTCCCCCAATGAGATCTCCTTAAAGAAAGCCTTTGCACCTTTCCAGTCGATGGAGTCCATGTTGGACCAAGATGCTCGAGAAGGTGAGCCCTAAAGACTAAAAGGTCAACAGTGTTAAAGTGGTGAAAATGATCTGAAAGCTGGGAAATATGAGATGAACTCAAGATATTTAAACCGTGTATAAAAGGGTTTAAAACATTATGATATCTGTATGTCTTATACCAAGTTGACACCCAGCCCTTGAGGAACACTATGGGGTGATAATGCTTTAAACTGGTGTTAAAAACTTGAAATTGGGAAGATTTTTGTATTTGATGGCCATCCCATGATATATTGTGCATGTTGATGCCAAGCGTTTGAGAAATGTTGTGCCAAATTGAATAACTTTGAGAATTGATCTTAAAAACGGTCCTCAATCCGGCAGTGGCTCAGTCAGTTGGGGATTGGACTGTGAGGCGTAGGGTTGCCGGTTCAAGTCCCTGACCAGACTTAAAAATGAAGTGTGGACTGATGCTTGGAGAGGTCCTAGTTCACTTCCTGCCGGGGTGCCCTTGAGCAAGGCACCGGAAAACCACCTTCCCCCCCCTCACTCCCATTGCTCCCCGGGCGCTGTGCAATGGCTGCCCACTGCTCCTAGTACTAGACTCCTGGTGCTAGGAAGGGTTAAAAGCAGAGAACACATTTCACTGTGTGCTCTGCATGTGTGACGATTACAGAGGGTTTCATCCCTCCCAATATTATTAAATGTCACATTAAAAAAAAGCAAGAATTAAAAGAAAACTACAGAACAATTCACGTTGTGATTTCAGTCGACGTATAACATCACGTGATTTATTTTGGTTCTTATTTTGTTAATCAATCCTTCTTTCTTTCAGTACAACTGGAAACCAATGACGTGGAAGCTGATGCGTCTGGTCACCAGAATCCTGAACAAAAGCCCCAGAGCGTCAACGAGACAACAAATGTCCAGAACCAGGTCGTAACGAGGGACAACGGCACGACGGGGGGCGTCCAGAACCGGGTCGTCATTTGGGGCGAAGCAACGACGGGGGGTGTCCAGCAGAACCTGGTTCCCATGGACAATGGCACGACGGGGGGCGTCCAGCAGAACAACGGCACGACGGGGGGCGTCCAGCAGAAAAACGGCACGACGGGGGGCGTCCAGCAGAAAAACGGCACGACGGGGGGCGTCCAGCAGAAAAAACGGCACGACGGGGGGCGTCCAGCAGAAAAACGGCACGACGGGGGGCGTCCAGCAGAAAAACGGCACGACGGGGGGCGTCCAGCAGAACAACGGCACGACGGGGGGCGTCCAGCAGAACCTTGTTCCCATGGACAACGGCACGACGGGGGGCGTCCAGCCGAACAACGGCACGACGGGGGGCGTCCAGCCGAACAACGGCACGACGGGGGGCGTCCAGCCGAACAACGGCACGACGGGGGGCGTCCAGCAGAACAACGGCACGACGGGGGGCGTCCAGCAGAACAACGGCACGACGGGGGGCGTCCAGCAGAACCTGGTTCCCAGAGACAACGGCACGAAGGGGGGATTTCAGCAGAACAACGGCACGACGGGGGGCGTCCAGCAGAACAACGGCACGACGGGGGGCGTCCAGCAGAACAACGGCACGACGGGGGGCGTCCAGCAGAACAACGGCACGACGGGGGGCGTCCAGCAGAACAACGGCACGACGGGGGGCGTCCAGCATGAGCACAAAGGTGAGCTCTAAAAGCCAAAAAGACAACAGTATGTGTCGCATAAAAGTGGTGTAAAAGATCTGAAATCTGTGATATGTATGATTCATTTGAAACACAGCAATGTCAAGCTAATCGTGTGTATACGAGCTAAAACAAACCACTTGCATGTCTTATAAGTTAATGCATCAATGTTTGGTTGCTGAATTCACTTCCAACATCGCTCATTTTTTTACAAAAACAGGATTTATGAAGTAACCAAGCCCTTGAGGAACTATTACAGAATTCATGCTGTGATTTCAGTCTAGAGAACATCATGTATTATCTTGACGTCCATCATTTATGACGCAAATGTTTTTTCAGTACTCCTGGATACCCATAAAGTAGACGACTAGATGTTGAACGGAACGAGGAAAAGTTGAACGGGACGATGAGCGACGAGGAAAAGTTGAACGGGACGATGAGCGACGAGGAAAAGTTCAATGGGACGATGAAAAGTAAAAGTTCAACGGGACGATGAGCGATGAGCAGTTGTTGAACGGGACGATGAGCGACGAGGAAAAGTTCAATGGGACGATGAAAAGTAAAAGTTCAACGGGACGATGAGCGAGGAGATATTCAATACTGCATAGATTCATCTCGTATATTTCGACTGCCTTGGAGAGCTTGATATCGGAGACGTTATCTTAGCAATATAATAAAACGTCTATACATTTCTTAAATAACAGCGTGTCAATCCAATGTTTGTATTGCAATGCTTGGCTCTTATCATGCATACATCTTCCCTTAACAGTCCAATAAAAGCTCATCTGGACTAGAACAGTCTTTTAAAAACTCTCATACTACATAGGATTAGCAGACATTGGTCATGTCAGTAAAAGGGAGAAGATTAAACGTGCAATATTTTGAGAAATGTTCATTAGAAAACCTTGCCCTCCTTCCAAATGCAGGCTTTATTGCAGGTTAGTCTGAAGTCCATATGCACTTCTATGTGCTGGACTATAACAAGATGGTAAAAAGGTGGACTCTAATAACAATTTAGCCTCAAAAGAAAAATCAAGAATATAAACTTGGTATACCCAATTCAGGGTTTCACAATCTTCTAAACCTGTCACTCAAAATAGAAAGTTTATTTTCTGCATTTATTTTCTATCTGTATTTGCCAGATAGAAACGTACATTTCTAAAATAACCATATCCTGCTGACGACTGAAATCGGCACCGTTAAAAAATGCTTTATTAATAACAAATGTGCCAAACATGACGACACATTTGCGAGGTCCTTTGAATGTTTTCTGAAGTCTCATAGTTTGTAAATCGAAGGTGTGCTTCTTCCAATTCCTGTATTGGTCCAAGTAGCATTTAAAAAAAAAGTTTTTTATTAAGTTTAATGTTATTTTAAAGATTCTTATTTTGAGAGTTAATTCAAAAATGTTTTTCTCATTTAAAGGGATTTTAACAATGTTTATTTTAAAGTTTCTTATTTTGAGAAACGTATAATATACAAAGTTTTAAGTAGTTCTTCAGAAATATTCTCGTCTGTATTTTGCAGAGATAAATCTCACATCTTAGAAATAACCATATCCTCCTGCAGGTTTTCTACTTAAAATCACATCCAATAAGTGGAATATGCCGTCTACTTTGACATTGTACAACTATTGCAATAAAAATTAACAAAGACTCTCTACAGCTTTAGGAAATGTTCTGTATTTGCCTTGTTTTTATAACCATATCCAGCTGCCTGGTTTCTACAAAGAAAATGGATCCAATTAGTGGAGAAAAACCCCGACAACTGGAAATCGGCATGATTGAAAATTGCTTTATTACGTTACATGTCATTTGTTAGACGCTTTTATCCAAAGCAACTGTGGACAATCCCCACATATTATTTTACTGATGGAAAAACTGTTTTATTCGAAGTACTTCTGCTTTACAGCACTTTAAATGTTTATCCTGTGCACTATAAGTAATATTTTTGCACATTTTATTTTAAAAAAAATTGCAAGGAATAAGCAAATGTTGTGTTTTACAGCAGTGTGTTAACAGGTGTAAACAACCTCTGAACTTTTCGAATCGACCAATCAGAATAAAGCATTACAGGAGGGAGTTGTTCATTTTATTTTATTTTGTATTGCATTTTTTCTTTTCTGAAGAGGAAGGATGTTTTTATGGAGCTTTTTCAGAGTTTTTACATAGTGTAAGATTGTATATATATATTATATATATATATTCATATATATACAGTGGGGCAAACAAGTATTTAGTCAGCCACCAATTGTGCAAGTTCTCCCACTTAAAAAGATGAGAGGCCGGTAATTTTCATCCTAGGTACACTTCAACTATGAGAGACAAAATGAGAGAAAAAAAATCCAGGAAATCACATTGTAGGATTTTTAATGAATTAATTGGTAAATTCCTCGGTAAAATAAGTATTTGGTCACCTACAAACAAACAAGATTTCTGGCTCTCACAGACCTGTAACTTCTTCTTTAAGAGCCTCCTCTGTCCTCCACTTGTTAACTGTATTAATGGCACCTGTTTGAACTCGTTATCAGTATAAAAGACACCTGTCCACAACCTCAAACAGTCACACTCCAAACTCCACTATAGCCAAGACCAAAGAGCTGTCAAAGGACACCAGAAACTAAATTGTAGACCTACACCAGGCTGGGAAGACTGAATCTGCAATAGGTAAGGAGAAGGGACCGTCTTGGCTTTTTACCGTCACTTGCCAGTCTAAATGAGTACACAAACAGCATATGAGTGTGTATGCATGCATTGGACAATAGATGGCACTCTTCTCACTAGTGTGTACTTATACTGCATGGGTGGGGTGGCCCAAAGGCAATATGGGGTCCCACTTTCCATATATTAAACAGTAACACGAATATGCACTTACTGTGTACTTGTACTTATGGGGGGGTGTCCGTCAACCCAATATGGTGTCCCACTTTCCACATATTACACAGTAACACATGTATTCACTTGCTGTGTACTTATACTTAATGGGGGGGGTGTCCATCAACCCAATATGGGGTCCCACTTTTCACATATTGCTCAGTAACATGAGTATTCATTTACTGTGTACTTGTACTTATGGGGGGGGGGTGTCCGTCAACCCAATATGGGGACCCACTTTCCACATATTACACAGTAACACATGTATTCACTTGCTGTGTACTTATACTTAATGGGGGGGTGTCCATCAACCCAATATGGGGTCCCACTTTTCACATATTGCACAGTAACATGAGTATTCACTTGCTGTGTACTTATACTTACGGGGGAGGGGTGTCCGTCAACCTAATATGTGGTCTTAATTTTTTATTCAGGGTCTTCTAAATAGGGCCCAGATCAGGAATCTGGGAACCCTAACCCACCCAGAAATGTTTATTCAATTAAATGTCAAACTTTATCACAAAATCCTCTCATAAGCTAAGGGTCTGACAGGCTTGTGGTGGAGGGGTAGAACATGAAAAAAATTGAAAAAAGGTGCGTGGCGCTCCGAGACTTTGAGAGTGTGTTGCTTAACGTGTGTGGAACCCGCTTGGAAAATGTGGGGCCCCTGCGACGTTCGACAAGGTCAAAACCGAGGTCAGAGGTCACGTTTTCATGCTGTACGGTGCCCTTTACGGCACAAAGGAAGGTCCGACCGCTTCGGCTTGATGTGTAGATGTGATTTGATGTGTCGTGTGTCCCCCAACTGGGACCTTGTTTTTTACTGAAACGATGTTTCGATGTATATTTCCATTGAAAATGCTAACCACTAGCCGCAAAGCTAGCATCACAGCCACTGCTCCGTTTGCGGATACTTTGCACAAGTTTTTCACACGCTAGGAGTCTGGGAGTACTTCCATTCGCTTCGTCTTGGTCTGTAGATGTGATTTGATGTGTCGTTTGTACATTTTGATGGCGGAAAAGACAGGCAAATGTCCCGTTGATATACATACTGAGAAATATGTATATATATAACAGACTTTTTTCTCAGTAAACTTTAAGCGGCACTTAAGACCCGGGTTCGAATCTCCCTTGGGCTCTCAATTTTTTAATTAAGAGACTATTGGTTTTTTCTTTTTATTTAGTCAAATCTAAATGTTGGATTTTAAGTATGATAACCTACTCTATATATCAAATTCAGTTATTGATTACTTAAAGAGCCTGTGACAGCATCCCAACAACTGTTGTGCAATGAAATATTGGGCTACTAGTAATCTCGAACCGTCAGTTTAAAAAAGAAAAAGCGATACCGTTCCGTTAAATATAAATAATTTCGAACATCGCGGGGAAATTCCTTCGACTCATTTAGAAGTTTTGGGGGAAGCCGGAAGTGACGTCAATGCGGGAACGCTTCACTGTGCGGCGAGAGAGCCAAACACGGACAAAGTGTGTTGTCATGCGTAGAAATGGTGAATTACTGAGTTTAGGCACGTTAATAACGTTGTAATGAAGTTGACTACAGTATATTCATATTTGTCAGTGCTTTCATGTCAATTCGGCGAACATAAACATAAATGATCGTGGTGAAGATGATGATTACATTAGGATTAAAAATCGGTAGTGAGAGCTACTGAATTTCCTCCCGTAGGATGTGATATAAAAACAAATCAATTATTTTTGTAGTTGTAAACTCAAGTGGATGAAACTACTATTTATTAGTGCTTTCATGTCAATTCGGCAAACATATGATAGATTAAATGATCGTGAGAATGATGATTAAAAATCGTTTGTTTGTGCCGGTCTGCATTTCCTGATGAGAAAACAAACCGATGCTTTTTGTAGTTGTAATACACCAACATGGATTAAACGTGTGGTTTTTTTCACCACAATGTTGGGGAAAATAATGGATAGAATGCACGGATTATTATTATTATTATTCCCACTCCGATCGGGACACTAGGTCCACCGTTTCCCCGCAGCGAGGCTCCCCCGTTGACAGTTTACGTGGGCTGGGTGCAGTGGCGGACTGGCCATCGGGACGAATCCCGATGGGCCGGTACCGAAGTGGGCCGGTCGGATAAGTCGCTAGCACATCCCCCATAGGCGGCGCGTGAGGCTCAGGTTTGGGAAGGCTAAATAACTTTTTTTACCTGACGCTGCCCGCCTCCGGCGTCTATAGAAAAGAGATCAACTCAGTGTGCGGAGTTTAAATCTCTCAAGTCATATTACAGGATAAAAGAAATACAGTTTAAACTGCCGTATGCAGAGAAGACGCCGACGTGTCGCACTTATCATTCATATTACATCATCAATCAGATCATCGATCATATAATATCATAATATATCATATATTTCCTTATCTCAGTCAGCTTCTCCAGCCGTATCTGGCCGTGCAACACTTACAGTGTCACATACTGTATGCAGAAGTATTATTTTAAGCAACACATTATGTTGATGAAACACTCGAGACAAATGTAATTAAAGTCAGATCCACTCGTGTCTTAGACGTGAACGCGCTCTCAGCTGGTGAGAGAAACCCTGGCTTGATTTACCGAGTTGATAACCAGCGTCGTAGGACCGCTTAGTGAGATCTCGTTTGTTAGTTTGTTGTTGTTAGTTTGTTTGTTACTCAAACATATCCAGGGTCTGTTGAACTGGCTTCGTAGTACAGGGCACAGGTGGCTGGCAGCGCTAATGTCAAAGACACAGACATTGCATTATAATTGTAATTTACGAGGATGCAGTGACACAAATATTTACATATTTACATTTACTATCTACAGCACCCGCCGCCCCTGACATCCCCCACTCCCCCCGTTGACAATTTACTAGCGGTACCGAAGTGGGCCGGTCGAGAGTCCCGGGATGATTTTTAGTCCCATTCCACCACTGGCAACATGACCGTATGATCGCCCATATTGACGCACCTAATTCCTAAACTTCTAACAGATACAACATAAACCGATCCTTCAGCCTCATATGAGCTCTCAGAAATGTTCAAAATTAAACTGTCATCGCTGTCTGAGCTTTCTGCTGTGTGCGCCATCGTGCGTTGACATGCAGATGCTGGGATCCTGAACGGTGCAGCTGGAGTGCTGTGCCCGCAATGACGTCACACGTCATTTGGCGGGACTTGAAGAATCCCCGAGAAGATCCAGAAAATGGTCAACATTGAAGGGCAGATTAATGGTTATCAAAGTACAAATATCCAAAATCAGTTCAGTAACGGTTTTCAAGGGGACAATATTTACTCAAATTGATGGGTTTGGATGATGGGGGAAACTCGTGTCACAGGCTCTTTAATGAGCAAAAAAACTAATTATTTAACTATTATATTATAATTAGGGCCGGGACTCGATTAAAAAAATGAATCTAATTAATTAGAGGCTTTGTAATTAATTAATCGAAATTAATCGCATTTTTAATCACATATAAATATTTGACCTGAGAACAGTGAGAAGCAATTTTTTTTCACATGGATTTTAGTATACCATTAGGCGCATTCACACCGCAGTAATTTTCCCACAAAGGTTCATGTGAACTTAGTTCATGAGAACTCTTTGAACCTGGGGGTGGATTAGGCAAATGAAGCCGCTGACGTCACTTCTTCTTCTTCTGCTTTGGGTTTACTGGCAGGCCGCAAACCACTTCACGGCGTATACTGCCTCCCAAAGTCCCCGGCCGGAAGTCCCCGGAGTTGGGGACTGGCTCTGGACTGGCTTCAGTAGAAGCTGCTGGGAGTCCCAGCAGCCTTCCGAGTAAATCGCCAGAACGCCGACACCTCCTCATCTCCACCGCTCCCATGTTTTATTTTGTGTTGCCATAAATTAGTCTCTCTGCGTTTCTGCGCTGGGCTAATGCTAATAATGCTAATGCGAGGATAATAAAATTCACAAAACTTTTTGGGAGTTTTACGGGGCGTGGTTTGCAATCCGCCCAGCCAATCAGACATATAGCTATTTTCTCACAAGAGAGCCGTACGAAAGTCCCTGCTCTCTAGCAGCTCTCTGCTCTCTAGCAGGGACTGAAAAGGGGGTAAAAAGGTTCTCATGAACTAATTTTAGTACCGGCTCTTTTTGGTGTGAACGCGATAAAAGAGGCTAACGTCCACGCTAGCTTCCACGCTAGCTGCTATATGTTTTGCATTGAGGTGATACTTGAGGCTTGATGTGCTGCGGTGATATGCGAATTCCTTTTTGCATAATTTGCACACAACCGTGCTCTTATCGACGCTTCCATCCGTCCGTTTTTTAAAACAACATTTCCCACTGTTGTTCACTGTGGTTTGTTGTTGTCTGAAGTCATGAACGTTAGTTGGTGGTCCAGTATAATCGGTACGCCTGAAACTCATCCAGTGAGAAACGTTCCGCGGTGCAAAAATAAGTGCGATTAAAATGCGATAATTTTTTTTAACGCGTTAATTTTTGTGTAATTAATTAATCTTAATTAACGCGTTAAAGTCCCGGCCCTAATTATAATATATTTGTCCCTATCTGAATTGATCAGCATTGAGATTAATCTGCATGTCCTCATCGACACGAGTCCAACGAGGCCAAGCTCAAAGCTGTCAGACCTTCCTTTGTTCCGTGTACAGTACTAAGAGCCATTTCATTTTCTTCCCCTCCTCCACCACAAGCCTGTCAGATCCTAAGCAGTGCAGTAGCAGTGATATAAGCGTTGCTCCTTGATGTGGGAGACCCGGTTCGAAACTCTTCTCAGACTCTCCATATATGAAGTTGATTATATTATAGTTAGTATTATAGGTTTATAGGTTTATTTATTATGGAATTATTAAATATAAAACAATTGTGTTGAATTAAGAGAGGGATAATGGGTTACATTATAAATTATGTCAGGGTGAACAGTGAATGTGTGAAATGCTAATATTATGCTAACCGCTAGTTGCTAAGCTAACGGGAGCTATTTCAATGTATATTTCCATTGAAAATGCTAACCATTGATCCGTTTTTGAGACTTTGCACACGCTTTTCCCAAACCTTTTCACACGCTACTCTGGGAGTACTTTCATTCGCTTCGTATTGATCTGTAGATGTTATTTAATGCATCGTGTGTTAATTTTGATGGTGGAAAAGCCATGGAAATGTCCCGGAGATATACTGAGAAATCTCTATAACCAAGGGGTGCACATCACTTTTTTGCCCTGGTTCTCAAAGGAGCACCTGGAGATGTTGCTTAGTGCTCATCCTTAAAGTGAAATAAACTGTAACTTTTGAGGGGGTCTGGACTTTATTTGCCAGACACACGGCACTAAACACACACACTGAGGTGAACACAGAACACACATGCAGAGGTGAACACAAGACAACATTAGCACGACCAGTAATCCTACAAGCTGTCATCACTACCCTCCTGACTGTTCTCCTCACTGTTCTCCTCTCTGTCAGACATGGTAGCTGATGATGTAGGCCTATACTTTCTCTCTGGTTGAGTCTGCGATTAGCTGCTTGCATCCACAAGTCAACAGCTAGTTTTGGGTCGAAAGTCTCTGTTGTCATCTTAGACAAGTAGATGTAATCAAATAAGTATGTGAACATAACCAATAACCTACCATAGCCAATAACAAATGAATGTAACTTATTTTATTTGTGTTGTTCATTCATATCTTATTTTACCTTAACATTTATTTATGCATTTTTTTTTATCTCCAGTTTTAAAGGATATGTTTGGTTACTGTCCTATAGTATATACATTGGAATGATTTCAAACCTGTTTATCCCAATAATTATAAAGGAGTGCCTTGGAAATATGTGTTTACATAAATTGTGACCAAACCGTTTGAACTTAGACTAAAGTGAACTATCTAAACACTCAGAGTCCTTTACCTCACTGAGCTGTAGTTATCAGCCTCTCAGTCTGACTGGAGAGGACTCTCCCTCCACATCATTGTAGAAACATCTTCTTCTTATATCCGTTAGAGCAGCTAGCACGGCACCAGATTCTAATAACAACAGCGCTGGTACCGGTGCACCCTCCCTCTCTCCCTCGCACTTTGGCTGTGAGCTGCGGGCGCCAGATAAGCCAACATCCCCCATTTTCATCACTTACAGCGCCCATCGTACAGGGCAAATGAAACGTGTAACCGGGGTGAAAAGGGTGTTACATTTACTTAATTATGAATATTGTTACATCAAGGCCGAAAATTAGGATGAGCCCCAACGGTAAAAATGTTGTTTTCCCTCCCAGAGCTGCCAGCGCAGCACCTCCCCAGGTCTGGCGCCCTAGGCGAACATCTAGCCAGCGCTACGGGCCGGCCCTGAGTTCATATCATGGTTCATATGCAACTCGCAAATATCTTTCTCTCTCTCTCTTCTCTCTCTCTCATCTATCCTCTATTTTCTCTTTTCTCTTTTCCCTTCTCTCTCTCCCTCTCTCCCTCTCTCAATGTTGGTACGCAAATGCGCTTTGTTTCAAATGACCCGGTGCTCTTTTTTTTGGCGGAGGTGCGCATGCGCACCTGCGCACCAGTTATGTGCAGCCCTGTCTATAACAGCATTTTCCTGCGATGAAAACAGCGCATCACAGCCATTCTCGCACACTAGAAGTCTGTGAGTACTTCCATTGGCTTCGTCTTGGTCTGCAGATGTGATTCGATGTGTAGTTTGTTCATTTTGATGGTGAAAAAGATCGTTACTCTACTATATAATAGACTTATCCTCTATGAGCTTTAATCGACACGGTGTCGCAGTGTGATAAGATTCGCCCCTTCATGCAGGAGCTCGGGGTTCTAGGAGTCTGGAAGTACTTCCATTCGCTTCGTCTTGATCTGTAGATGTCATTTGAGGCATCGTTTGTCAATTTTGATGGTGGAAAACACAGGGAAATGTGCCGTTCGGAATGTTTATAATAGTCTATACAGCTATAAGCTTCAAGCGACCCGTGTTCGAAACCAGCCTCGGCAGTGTGAATGAATTATGTTGAATTAAGAGATGGAGGATGGATCTGTAGTATATTCTATTATAATAATGAAATTATTTATTTATTTTGCTCATTGAAATTGTTACTTTTACCACGTTGTTAAAGTGAAGCTGAAAGTGACGTCACTGTTGAGAAACGGAGAGAGCGGGGGAGAGAGATCTCTCGTCTCGATGTACACGTGCTAGGAGTCTGGGACTACTTCCATTGGCTTCGTCTTGGTCTGCAGATGTGATTCGATGTGTAGTTTGTTCATTTTGATGGTGAAAAAGACTGGGAAACGTTTAGTTACTCTACTATATAATAGACTTATCCTCTATGAGCTTTAAGCGACAGGGTGTCGCAGTGTGATAAGATTCGCCTCTTCATGCGGGAGGTCGGGGAGACCAGACTCGGCGGTGTGAACTTATTATGTTGAGTTCAGATAGATATGGAGTTAATTTCCTGCCATAACTCCACAAACAAACTAAACAGGTTTTACAAATGCCTCATGATTCACTAACAAACACAATGTGGTTTGCAAATACAAAACACCATCTCCAAACTAATGCATTTAGTTGTGCAAAGAAAAAACATATCTATCAAACAAACACATAACATTTTTCTAATAAATCATGTTTCAGAGACAAATTCAGCATAGGTTTTACAAGTACACAACTTTTTTTTACAACTACAACACTTTTTTTACAAATACAAAACTTGTTTTTACAACTACAAAACGTTTTCTTCTTCTTTCTGTGGCTGGCACATGCTCCACGGCAGCAGGGGGCGCTACTGAGTCCATTGGGGAAGGCGGGAGCCTCCCGCCGGGAGGTTGAGCAGAGCATGGAACAGCCCTTGCCAGCCTGATGACAGCGGTGTTTCTAGCGATCCAGTGTCTGACTCCATATGATATTGTCCTGATGCTGTAAGGGTGATGCCCCATGATCACAACATAGATTAGATTCAGCCCCTAGTTTTGCTGATATAGGCTTAGTTTGTCGGGGGACATCTTACTTCTTCCTTCTCTCTGTCTATACTTGTGTACTCTCATGTTCCGATTAACCCAGCTTCCCCAAATGTCTTTCTTTTTGGTGTCTATATACGCCGGGATCCGGAGTCATGGATGATCCTGCGCTCCTCTGTCCTGGATCGCGAGCCCTGGATCGCGAGTCGTGGCTGTGGTCCTGGATCATAGGTCCTGGATGGATATCCTTGTGGATTCATCTTCCTATTATACACACATGCATTTCCAAACATTTGGACTACCTATGTTGCAAATGTATTATCTTTTCAATTTACACACGGCATATATTGCACGTCTGTCCGTCCTGGGAGAGGGATCCCTCCTCTGTTGCTCTCCCTGAGGTTTCTCCCATTTTTCCCTTTAAACTGTGGGTTTTCTTCGGAAGTTTTTCCTTGTACGATGTGAGGGTCTAAGGACAGAGGGTGTCGTATTGTCATACTGATATTTTGTACAAACTGTAAAGTCCACTGAGACAAATGTAACATTTGTGATATTGGGCTATATAAATAAACATTGATTGATTGATTGATTGAACATGACCCCTCTAGAGTCTGAGTGCCAAGGACCTCATATTATGTCTGTCATTAATCTTACATCACCCATTATAACAATTTTCTTTCCTTGTTGCTCTTCTCTTAACTGAATAGCCCTTTCTTTAAGTATAACCCAATGTAAAGTCCTGCACCATTTTAAGGCTTCATAACAGGCATTTATACTGTATGTGTTTGGAGAAATAACACAATCAATGGCCCAGAATTGTACTTTATAAACTATGAATCTTGTGGTGCTTGAAGAAATACAGACGGGTTAAGCCGGCCAGGTTATATATGTATATGCATTTTTTGGAGCCCTTTTTTGCAATATGTATTAAAATGTCACTAGCTATTTAAACAAACCACTATCTGAGGATAAGAAGCAAACATTAAAACGCCCTTTATCTAGAGAGCCATTGAAGCCCATGAAGAATTTTTTCTTTCCACAAATCTTTTCAACTGCTGTATTAATAAAGTTGCCACATGTTTTCAAATTCACGTTAAGCCACTATCTGTGCAGAACATTACAAATATTATTCATTTGCAGTATTTTTAAAAGTGTTCAAAAAGACTGCATCAATTATATGATATATATAATATCAATATTGTTATCAACTTCAACCAAAGTCAATTTAAATAGCGGGCAAAAGTGGGTTAATTGCCATGGATGTGGTGTTTGATATAGTTTACGTTCAATTTCAACTATTTTAGGCAGTAAAATGTATATTGACGAAACCTTTTTTAATAATTTACTATCATTTAGAAAGGTTTTTGTGAGAAATCATTTCAAAAGTAAACTTATTTTTCCTTTTATATATCAATTTTAAATGTTTGCACACAACATTATTAAATTATAAATGTTTCTAAAACATTTTAATTATGAATCCATGTATTGTATTTCCTTGAGGCTGGTGAAGATATCCAGCATGTGGTTCAACATGTAATACAAGTAAGTATATGTACAACATGGAAAAGTAAATAAAATAAGTTTAATAGGATATAGATTTATTTTCTCTCACCTTGTAATTACACAATCAAACAATCTATAATTTAGCTCTCACCTTCACAAAAACATTTTGTTGAATTGGACACATTTTTCGAAGCTCTATTGACAGACATGCAATGACTGGGACTGATGGAAGAATCTGAGAGGAATGAACTAGGAGCAGAAAAATAATCCTATTTAAAAGACAGCAGCCCCATAAGAGGCCAACAAGAGTCACAAGGGTTTGTCACTTTGCTGAAGGATATTTGTGACCAGCTATATCCAGGCCAGACTCTAAAGACTTTCCAAGGGGTAAACATGCTGCTGCCAGAGTACTGACTGGAAGTATTGCTGATATCATGTCTACCATGTACCATCCTCTTAAAGTACTCTGTCTAACAATATCAGTCTCATAAGAAAGGTGTTTTAACGCTTGTTCAAAATAGCAGAGAAACATGCATTATTGTACTCAGGAGTCAGGAGGGGACATTGACAGAGGATTACTCAAAAAGTACACAGTAAAAGTACTTCATAGTACTTGTGGGACTAGTACTGAGTCCAACAGTGTCAATCTCACGAAGAACTAATGGCAACAAAAATTGTTTTTCCCTCATCAAACTTAGCAGAAGTGGCTTGATTAGGTTCTCAGGAAGGGACTTTGACAGAGGATTTTTAAAAAAAACACACACACTAGAAGTACTAGAAGCACAATGTATTGTGATAGTAGATATAAGAATACTGAGTCCAGCAGTCTCAATATCATTAAGAACTTATGGTAAAATTGTCTTTTTATCATTCATCAAAGATAGCATAAAACATGCATTATAGCCTACGGAAGGGACTCTGACAGAGGATTACTCACAAAGTACACAGTAAAGTACTTCCTTTTGAATATAGCAGGAAAGAAAATGAAGAGTGCAGAATCGCTGTGTGGTTTAAATCTCCTTAGTTACAATGTTGTCCATTTTAGACAAAGGCTTATTATATGTACAGCCTTAATAACATTCATTTTCTGGGCTCAATATGTGTCTTGGCTGTTTTCGTTGTGATCGCTAAATTCACCTTGTTCAAACACTGACCCAGATTGCTGGATCGCTAGAATCACCACTGTCATCAGGCTGGCAAGGGCTGTTCCATGCTCTGCTCAACCTCCCGGCGGGAGGCTCCCGCCTTCCCCAATGGACTCAGTAGCGCCCCCTGCTGCCGTGGAGCATGTGCCAGCCACGGCGGAATATTACTGCCAAAAGTCACGTGACTTTTGGCAGTAATATTCCGCCGTGAGAAGAAAACGTTTTGTAGTTGTAAAAACAAGTTTTGTACTTGTAAAAAAAAGTGTTGTAGTTGTAAAAAAAAGTTGTGTACTTGTAAAACCTATGCTGAATTTGTCTCTGAAACATGATTTATTAGAAAAATGTTATGTGTTTGTTTGATAGATACGTTTTTTCTTTGCCAAACTAAATGCATTAGTTTGTAGATGGTGTTTTGTATTTGCAAACCACATTGTGTTTGTTAGTGAATCATGAGGCATTTGTAAAACCTGTTTAGTTTTTTTGTGGAATTATGGCAGGAAATTAGCTCCATAGATAGAGTTCAGATAGTTCAAATATATTTGGACTATAGAGAGATATATATATATACTTCAGGTTTTTTTCTTCATCTGTAGATTTGATTTGATGTGTCGTTTGTACATTTTGATGGTGGAAAACACAGGTAAATGTGCCGTTCAGAATGTTTATAATAGACTATACAGCTATAAGCTTTAGGCGACCGGGTGTCGCCCCTTGCTACGGGAGACCCGGGTTCGAAACTCCTGTCAGACTCTCCATATTATATAGCAGAACAAATACATTTATACAAAAACATTTAAGAAACATTATAAGAACAATCATTGGGAACATTTAAGAACATTATACACATTCATTTCATCATATTAATCATATATCACACAATGGTGTGATGTGAAAAGCCATTGCTACGTTTTCAAACTTGTAAACACGCTAGTAGTCTGAGAGTTGTTTCATTAGCTTCGTATTGATTTGTAGATGTGATTTGATGTGTTTTTCTGTTAAATTTGATCGCCAAAACGATAGAGAAATGTCTTTTTACTTTATAGTGGAGTCTATATATAATACTTTTGTTCAATAAGCTTCAGCGCCACTTGTGGGGCAATGGAATGGGAGTCGCTCCTTGTGTCCTTGGTGTGGTAGAGCGGGGTTCGACTCTCACCCTTGGCACTCAATCTTAAGTTCCCTTGAATTCATTTTTATATGTGGACACTAACTGTCCACAAGTCAATATGGGGGCCCATTACTGCATATTTAATAGTTAATTTTAATAATAAAACTAATATTTTTATTTTGGAATTATTAATAATATTAAGAAGTGGGCTTCCATATTGAGATGTGGGACATCACCCCAATCCCCATAGGTATATCTGCAAGTGGGCTTCCATATTGAGATGTGGGATCTACACGTGGGCTTCCATATTGAGATGTGGGACTTCGCCACAATCCCCATAGGTATATCTGCAAGTGGCCGGGGTTCAGCACCACGGAGAGTGCCTCCCCTGAGATGTGGGATCTACAAGTGGGCTTCCATATTGAGATGTGGGACATCGCCCCAATCCCCATAGGTATTACTGCAAGTGGGCTTCCATATTGAGATGTGGGAGCCCTGAAGTGGGCTCTCATATTGACTTGTGGGACCCCCAGGCAAGTGGGTATCGATATTGAGATGTGGGATCTACAAGTGGGCTTCCATATTGAGATGTGGGACATCGCCACAATCCCCATAGGTATATCTGGAAGTGGCCTGGGTTCAGCACCACGGAGAGCGCCTCCCCTGAGATGTGGGTTGACGGACACCCCCCCCCCCCCCCCCCCCCCCATAAGTACATCAATACATATACGCGAAAAGTGGGACCCCGTATTTGGTTGACGGACACCCCCCCACGTGACAAATATTTGGTAAGTGGGACCCCATATTGGGTTGAATACACCCCCCTCACAAGAACGGTGAGCAAAAATCCCAGAACCACACGGGGGGACCTAGTCAATGACCTGCAGAGAGCTGGGACCAAAGTAACAAAGGCTACCATCATTAACACACTACGCAAATCCTACAGTGCCAGACGTGTCCCCCTGCTTAAGCCAGTACATGTCCAGGCCCGTCTGAAGTTTGCTAGAGAGCATTTAGATGATCCAGAAGAGGATTGGGAGAATGTCATATGGTCAGATGAAACCAAAATAGAACTTTTTGGTAAAACCTCAACTAGACGTGTTTGGAGGAGAAAGAATGCTGAGTTGCATCCAAAGAACACCTACTGTGAAACATGGGGATGGAAACATCATGCTTTGGGGCTGTTTTTCTGCAAAGGGACCAGGACGACTGATCCGTGTAAAGGAAAGAATGAATGGGGCCATGTATCGTGAGATTTTGAGTGACAATCTCCTTCCATCAGCAAGGGCATTGAAGATGAGATGTGGCTGGGTCTTTCAGCATGACAATGATCCCAAACACAACGTCCAGGCAACGAAGGAGTGGCTTCATAAGAAGCATTTCAAGGTCCTGGAGTGGCCTAGCCAGTCTCCAGATCTCAACCCCATAGAACATCTTTGGAGGGAGTTGAAAGTCCATGTTGCCCAGCGACAGCCCCAAAACATCACTGCTCTAGAGGAGATCTGCATGGAGGAATGGGCCAAAATACCAGCAACAGTGTGTGAAAACCTTGTGAAGACTTACAGAAAATGTTTGACCTCTGTCATTGCCATCAAAGGGTATATAACAAAGTATTGAGATTAACTTTTGTTATTGACCAAATACTTATTTTCCACCATAATGTGCAAATAAATTCTTTAAAAATCAGACAATGTGATTTTCTGGATTTTTTTCCTCATTCTGTCTCTCATAGTTAAGGTGTACCTAGGATGAAAATTACAGGCCTCTCTCAACTTTTTAAGTTGGAGAACTTGCATAATTGGTGGCTGACTAAATACTTTTTTGCACCACTGTATGTGTATGTCTAGAAAGGTTTGGCGCTAATCATGCAGACATGTAATGATGTTACGTATTGCGCCGAGGCTTCGGAGCGTGTGTCGAGTAATCCCCGAAGCTTTTTGTGAACCTTGTATCGAGGCTTGTATCGTTTTGGGCCAGTGACGTCATCGATGACAAACGAAGCCTCGCTGCCTGTCGATACCACGTGACTGCTTCAGGAAGCCATTCAGATCGGTTGAACCGTTGAACCACAACGCTCATAATACCCATGGATGTATAACAACAACCATATTACCCCTCCTGTACCCGGGTCCGGTGACACGATGGAATCAAGAGAGCTCAGACCCTCACTTATATAGAGGTCGGAACATGTCATAAGTATAAATAGATACAAGCATAAATAAATGTAGGAATAAAAAAATCAATAAAAACATGAATAAATACAGGAATACATATCTTGCAGTGTTTTCAGGGAGCTTTAGTGTGTGTGCTGTGGCTCAGCTGGAAAACAGTTGACTCATGACCGCAGGGTCCCTGGTTCAAAGACTGAACAATACGTATTTTTTGTTGTTTATAAAAGCTACAACTAAATTAGATAATGTAGTTAATAAATGTATTCTTTGATATGGTTTAGCCTTTCTCAGGCTACAACATGGTTACGTTTATGAATATTATTAAGGAATACAAATCCCTCTTTGCAATGTTTACCAGCCTCCTTAGGCTTTTCAATCACAATCATTAAACTGGAATAAATACAATATTGTTAACATGAAAATATGATTTAATGTTCGTTGTTTAGAGTTATTCTAAGGCTTTACTCATTGGGAACTCGGTATGAGATAGAGCACACTGTTGAGATGTCCAATCTGCCTGTTTTACACACTTTGACCAACAGGGGGGTTTGTGTTCAAATGAAGCCCATGATGAAGCCTCATGAGATGAAGCCTTTTGCGAACCAATTGGCTGGAAAGCTTCAAAGCTTCATAAGGCTTCATCTCACCATCACTAAAGACATATTTAAATATAATATATACGATTTGTAATGGGTGGGATTGATATAAAGTTGGCATGTCTGTAAAAGGGAGAAAAGTAAAAAAACAATATATGAATATTTAATGTGAATTTAAAATGATGGTCTCTACTAACCATAAATGCACAACAAGCTCCATGAAAAACTCCTCATTCTCAGAGTTTAATCTCAGATAAATGGTGTTTTCCTCTGTGCAGAGAGACAATCAGTGCTGATCAGTAGCAGCTGCTGGAGGTTTCCCTCCTTTAAAGCTGCCTGGTGCTCAGGCAACACTCTATTGGAAAACTGCAGAGATGGCAGCTGTTTGGATGCTCGTCTGTGTGCTGACTGTTTGTCTGGCCAGAGGTATTTACCTGTTTGATAATTGTGTTGAAGATGAAGGAGTAATGTTTGATTTAACAGCATGTTTCCTGTCCACAGTCTCTGGTTTTCCAGCTGGTGAATATAAGCTGCAGAGGAGACTGAGAGTTAAAAACATTTGATTTTATGCAGCGTTTATTCTCTCTGTCTGACGCTAACCTTTAATTATACTGTGTCCTACAGATCTGTCTGCCAATGAGATCTCCTTAAAGAAAGCCTTTGCACCTTTCCAGTCGATGGAGTCCATGTTGGACCAAGATGCTCGAGAAGGTGAGCCCTAAAGACTAAAAGGTCAACAGTGTTAAAGTGGTGAAAATGATCTGAAAGCTGGGAAATATAAGATGAACTAAAGATATTTAAACCGTGTAGAAAAGGGTTTAAAACATTATGATATCTGTATGTCTTATACCAAGTTGACACCCAGCCCTTGAGGAACACTATGGGGTGATAATGCTTTAAACTGGTTTTAAAGACTTGAAATTGGGAAGATTTTTGTATTTGATGGCCATCCCATGATGTAGTGTGCATGTTGATGCCATGCGTTTGAGAAATGTCGTGCCAAATTGAATAACTTTGAGAATTGATCTTAAAAACGGTCTTCAATCGAACAAATGCCACATTAAAAAAAGCAAGAATTAAAAGAAAACTACAGAACAATTCACGCTGTGATTTCAGTCGACGTATAACATCATGTGATTTATTTTGGTTCTTATTTTGTTAATCAATCCTTCTTTCTTTCAGTACAACTGGAAACCAATGCCGTGGAAGCTGATGCGTCTGGTCACCAGAATCCTGAACAAAAGCCCGAGAGCGTCAACGAGACAACAAATGTCCAGAACCAGGTCGTAACGAGGGACAACGGCACGGAGGGGGGCGTCCAGAACCGGGTCGTCATTAGGGGAAATTCCACTGCGGGGCGTGACCTAAAATGGGTCATCATAGGAGGCGACTCCACAACTGAGGACGTCCAGAACCGGGTCGTCATTAGGGGAAACGCCACGGCGGGGAGCGTCCAGAACTTGGTCATCATTAAGGACAAAGCCAAGACGGGGGGCGTCCAGAACCTGATCGTCAATAGCGAAACCGCCACAGCAGAGGCTGTCCAGAACCGGGTCGTCGTTAGGGGAGTGGCCAAGGAGGGGGACGTCCAAAAAAGGGTCGTCATTTGGGTAGACTCCACGACTGGGGACCTCCAGAACCGGTTTGTCACTTGGGGCGAAGCAACGACTGGGGGTGTCCAGCAGAACCTGGTTCCCAGAGACAAAGGCACGAAGGGGGGCTTTCAGCAGAACAACGGCACGACGGGGGGAGTCCAGCAGAACAACGGTACGACGGGGGGCGTCCAGCAGAACAACGGCACGACGGGGGGCGTCCAGCAGAACAACGGCACGAAAGGGGGCGTCCAGCAGAACCTTGTTCCCATGGACAACGGCACGACGGGGGGCGTCCAGCAGAACAACGGCACGACGGGGGGCGTCCAGCAGAACAACGGCACGACGGGGGGCGTCCAGCAGAACAACGGCACGAAGGGGGGCGTCCAGCAGAACCTGGTTCCCAGAGACAACGGCACGACGGGGGGCGTCCAGCCGAACAACGGCACGACGGGGGGCGTCCAGCCGAACAACGGCACGACGGGGGGCGTCCAGCAGAACAACGGCACGACGGGGGGGCGTCCAGCAGAACAACGGCACGACGGGGGGCGTCCAGCAGAACCTGGTTCCCAGAGACAACGGCACGAAGGGGGGCTTTCAGCAGAACAACGGCACGACGGGGGGCGTCCAGCAGAACAACGGCACGACGGGGGGCGTCCAGCAGAACAACGGCACGACGGGGGGCGTCCAGCAGAACAACGGCACGACGGGGGGCGTCCATTATGAGCACAAAGGTGAGCTCTAAAGGCCAAAAAGACAACAGTATGTGTCGCATAAAAGTGGTGTAAAAGATCTGAAATCTGTGATATGTATGATTCATTTGAAACACAGCAATGTCAAGCTAATCGTGTGTATACGAGCTAAAACAAACCACTTGCATGTCTTATAAGTTAATACATCAATGTTTGGTTTCTGAATTCACTTCCAACATCGCTCATTTTTTTACAAAAACAGGATTTATGAAGTAACCAAGCCCTTGAGGAACTATTACAGAATTCATGCTGTGATTTCAGTCTAGAGAACATCATGTATTATCTTGACGTCCATAATTTATGACGCAAATGTTTTTTCAGTACTCCTGGATACCCATGAAGTAGACGACCAGATGTTGAACGGGACGAGGAAAAGTTGAACGGGACGATGAGCGACGAGGAAAAGTTCAATGGGACGATGAAAAGTAAAAGTTCAACGGGACGATGAGCGAGGAGATATTCAATACTGCATAGATTCATCTCGTATATTTCGACTGCCTTGGAGAGCTTGATATCGGAGACGTTATCTTAGCAATATAATAAAACGTGTATACATTTCTTAAATAACAGCGTGTCAATCCAATGTTTGTATTGCAATGCTTGGCTCTTATCATGCATACATCTTCCCTTAACAGTCCAATAAAAGCTCATCTGGACGAGAACAGTCTTTTAAAAAACTCTCATACTACATAGGATTAGCAGACATTGGTCATGTCAGTAAAAGGGAGAAGATTAAACGTGCAATATTTTGAGAAATGTTCATTAGAAAACCTTGCCCTCCTTCCAAATGCAGGCTTTATTGCAGGTTAGTCTGAAGTCCGTATGCACTTCTATGTGCTGGACTATAACAAGATGGTAAAAAGGTGGACTCTAATAACAATTTAGCTTCAAAAGAAAAGTCAAGAATATAAACTTGGTATACCCAATTCAGGGTTTCACAATCTTCTAAACCTGTCACTCAAAATAGAAAGTTTATTTTCTGCATTTATTTTCAATCTGTATTTGCCAGATAGAAACGTACCTCTTTGAAGAACCAGCACCTTACCGTGGTAGAGAGGTTTGTGTGCCCTGATGAACCTGGGGGCTGTGTTGTCTGGAACCTTGTGTTCCTGGTAGGGTTTCCCATGGCAAATTGGTCTCAGGCAAGGGGCCAGACTAAGATTGGTTCAAAAGACCTCATGAAAGACGACACAAGAAGTGAGGATACCCGGCCCGGAGGAAGCCCGGGGTCCCCTTCTGGAGCCAGGCCCAGAAGGAGGACTCGTCGGCGAGCGTCTGGTGGCCGGGCTTGCCACGGAGCCCGGCCGGGCCCAGCCCGAAAAGGCAACGTGGGCAACACCTCCACTTCTCCGTCCCGCGGGCCCACCACCTACGGGAAACATTGATGGGGTCGGGTGCGCTGCCAGAAGGGTGGCAGTGAAAGCGGAGGTTCTCGACGGACCAGACCCGGGCGACAGAAGCTGGCTTTGGGGACGTGGAACGTCACCTCTCTGGGGGGGAAGGAGCCGGAGCTTGTGCGGGAGGTGGAGCGTTACCAGTTGGATCTGGTTGGGCTCACCTCTACGCACAGCGTCGGCTCTGGAACCTTACTTCTGGATAGGGGTTGGACTCTATTCTTCTCCGGAGTTGCTCAAGGTGTGAGGCGCCGGGCGGGTGTGGAGATACTCACAAGTCCCCGGTTAGGTGCTTCGTTGTTGGAGTTTACCCCAGTGGACGAGAGGGTCGCCTCCCTACGCCTGCGGGTTATGGGGGGGAAAACTCTGACTGTTGTGTGTGCTTATGCACCCAACAGCAGTTCAGAGTATACGGCCTTCTTGGAGACCCTGGAAAGAGTCCTGTATGGGGCTCCTGAAGGGGACTCTTTAATCTTGCTGGGAGACTTCAACGCACATGTGGGCAATGATGGAGACACTTGGAGGGGCGTGATTGGGAGGAACGGCCCCCCTGATCTGAACCGGAGTGGTGGTTTGTTACTGGACTTCTGTGCTAGTCATGGATTGGCCATAACAAACACCATGTTCGAACATAAGGATGCTCATAAGTGTACGTGGTACCAGAGCACCCTAGGCAGAAGGTCCATGATCGATTTCGTTATCGTATCATCGGACCTGAGGCCGTATGTTTTGGACACTCGGGTAAAGAGAGGGGCGGAGTTGTCAACTGATCACCATCTGGTGGTGAGTTGGGTCGAGTGGCGGGGGAAGCCTCTGGATAGACCTGGTAAGCCCAAACGTGTAGTTCGGGTGAACTGGGAACGTCCGGAGGAGGCCCAAGTTCAGGAGGCCTTCAACTCACACCTCCGGCGGAGCTTTTCGGGCATTCCTGTGGAGGTTGGGGACATTGAACCAGAGTGGTCGGTGTTCAAAGCCTCTATTGCCGAAGCCGCGGCGGGGAGCTGTGGTCTCAAGGTGCCTCAAGGGGCGGTAACCCTCGAACCTCCTGGTGGACACCGGTGGTCAGGGAAGCCGTCCGACTGAAGAAGGAGGCCTTCAGGGATTTGTTATCCCGGAGGACTCCCGAGGCAGTTGCAAGGTACCGACAGGCCCGAAGGGCAGCAGCCTCATCCGTGGCCGAGGCAAAGCAGCGGGTGTGGGAGAAGTTCGGAGAAGACATGGAGAAGGACTTTCGGGCGGCACCAAAGTTGTTCTGGAAAACTGTCCGACACCTCAGGAGGGGGAAGCAGGGAACCATCCAAGCTGTGTACAGTAAGGATGGGACGTTGTTGACCTCAACTGATGGAGTGTTAGGGCGTTGGAAGGAACACTTTGAGGAACTCCTGAACCCGACAACTCCGCCCTCTATGTTAGAGGCAGAGCTGGAGTATGACGGGGGATCAACACCAATCTCCCGGGGGGAGGTCACTGAGGTCGTCAAACAACTCCACAGTGGCAAAGCCCCGGGGGTCAATGAGATCCGCCCGGAAATGCTGAAGGCTCTGGGTGTTGAGGGACTGTCATGGTTGACACGTCTCATCAACGTTGCGTGGAAGTCCGAAGGAGTGGCAGACCGGGGTGGTGGTTCCCCTTTTTAAAAAGGGGGATCAGAGGGTGTGTGCCAATTACAGAGGCATCACACTACTCAGCCTCCCCGGGAAAGTTTACTCTAAGGTACTCGAAAGGAGGGTCAGGCCGATTGTCGAACCTCAGATTGAGGAGGAACAATGCGGATTCCGTCCTGGTCGTGGAACGACGGATCAGCTTTTTACTCTCGCAAGGATCCTGGAGGGGGCCTGGGAGTACGCTTATCCGGTCTACATGTGTTTTGTAGACTTGGAGAAGGCGTATGACCGAGTTCCCAGGGAGTTACTGTGGGAGGTGCTGCGGGAGTATGGGGTGAGGGGTCTCTACTCAGGGCCATCCAATCTCTGTACTCCCAAAGCGAGAGCTGTGTCCGGGTCCTCGGCAGTAAGTAGGACCCATTTCCGGTGAGGGTTGGCCTCCACCAGGGCTGCGCTTTGTCACCAATCCTGTTTGTAATATACATGGATCGGATTTCGAGGCGTAGTCATGGGGGAGGGGGTCTGCAGTTCGGTGGACTAAGGATTGCACCACTGCTTTTTGCAGATGATGTGGTTCTAATGGCTTCATCGGTCTGCGACCTTCAGCACTCACTGGATCGGTTCGCAACCGAGTGTGAAGCGGCTGGGATGAGGATCAGCACCTCCAAATCTGAGGCCATGGTTCTCAGCAGGAAACCGATGGACTGTCCACTCCAGGTAGGGAATGAGTCCTTACCCCCAAGTGAAGGAGTTCAAGTATCTCGGGGTCTTGTTCTCGAGTGAGGGAACAATGGAGCGTGAGATGGGCCGGAGAATCGGAGCAGCGGGAGCGGTACTGCAGTCGCTTTACCGCACCGTTGTGACGAAAAGGGAGCTGAGCCAGAAGGCAAAGCTCTCGGTCTTCCGGGCCATTTTCGTTCCTACCCTCACCTATGGTCATGAAGGATGGGTCATGACCGAAAGAACGAGATCGCGGATACAAGTGGCCGAGATGGGTTTTCTCCGCAGGGTGGCTGGTGTCTCCCTTAGGGATAAGGTGAGAAGTTCGGTCATCAGGGAGGGACTCGGAGTTGAGCCGCTCCTCCTTCGCGTTGAAAGGAGCCAGTTGAGGTGGTTCGGGCACCTAGTTAGGATGCCACCTGGGCGCCTCCCTAGGGAGGTGTTCCAGGCACGTCCAGCTGGGAAGAGACCAAGGGGTAGACCTAGGACCAGGTGGAGGGATTATATCTCTTCGCTGGCCTGGGAGCGCCTTGGGATCCCCCAGTCAGAGCTGGTTGATGTCGCCAGGGAAAAGAAAGTTTGGGGCTCTCTGCTGGAACTGCTACCCCCGCGACCCGACCACGGATAAGCGGGAGAAGATGGATGGATGGATGGAGAAACGTACATTTCTAAAATAACCATATCCTGCTGACGACTGAAATCTGCACCGTTAAAAAATGCTTTATTAATAACAAATGTGCCAAACATGACGACACATTTGCGAGGACCTTTGAATGTTTTCTGAAGTCTCATAGTTTGTAAATCGAAGGTGTGATTCTTCCCATTCCTGTATTGGTCCAAGTAGCATTTTAAAAACAGTTTTTTATTAAGTTTAATGTTATTTTAAAGATTCTTATTTTGAGAGTTAATTCAAAAATGTTTTTCTCATTTAAAGGGATTTTAACAATGTTTATTTTGAAGTTTCTTATTTTGAGAAACGTATAATATACAAAGTTTTAAGTAGTTCTTCAGAAATATTCTCGTCTGTATTTTGCAGAGATAAATCTCACATCTTAGAAATAACCATATCCTCCTGCAGGTTTTCTACTTAAAATCACATCCAATAAGAGGAATATGCCGTCTACTTTAACATAAATAATGTACAACTATTGCAATAAAAATTAACAAAGACTCGAGAATAAAAACATGGTTTTCCCATCAAGGATGCACAATCATTTAAACCTGTCTCTATAGCTTTAGGAAATGTTCTGTATTTGCCTTGTTTTTATAACCATATCCAGCTGCCTGGTTTCTACAAAGAAAACGGATCCAATTAGTGGAGTTAAACCCCTACAACTGGAAATCGGCACGATTGAAAATTGCTTTATTACGTTACATGTCATTTGTTAGACGCTTTTATCCAAAGCAACTTACATACATTCAGTACTGTGGACAATCCCCACATATTCTTTTACTGATGGAAAAACTGTTTTATTTGAAGTACTTCTGCTTTACAGCACTTTAAATGTTTATCCTGTGCACTATAAGTTATATTTTTGCACATTTTATTTAAAACAATGTTGCAAGGAATAAGCAAATGGGCTTGTTGTGTTTTACAGCAGTGTGTTAACAGGTATAAACAACCTCTGAACAACCATAAAACGCCCTTTATCTAGAGAGCCATTGAAGCCCATGAAGAATTTTTTTTTTCCACAAATATTTTCAACTGCTGTATTAATAAAGTTGCCACATGTTTTCAAATTCAAGTTAAGCTACTATCTGTGCAGAACATTACAAATATTATTCATTTGCAGTATTTTTAAAAGTGTTCAAAAAGACTGCATCAATTATATGATATATATAATATCAATATTGTTATCAACTTCAACCAAAGTCAATTTAAATAGCGGGCAAAAGTGGGTTAATTGCCATGGATGTGGTGTTTGATATAGTTTACGTTCAATTTCAACTATTTTAGGCAGTAAAACGTATATTGACGAAACCTTTTTTAATAATTTACTATAATTTAGAAAGGTTTTTGTGAGAAATCATTTCAAAAGTAAACTTATTTTTCATTTTATATTTCAATTTTAAATGTTTGCACACAACATTATTAAATTATAAATGTTTCTAAAACATTTTAATTATGAATCCATGTATTTTATTTCCTTGAGGCTGGTGAAGATATCCAGCATGTGGTTCAACATGTAATACAAGTAAGTATATGTACAACATGGAAAAGTAAATAAAATAAGTTTAATAGGATATGGATTGATTTTCTCTCACCTTGTAATTACACAATCAAACAATCTATAATTTAGCTCTCACCTTCACAAAAACATTTTGTTGAATTGGACACATTTTTCGAAGCTCTATTGACAGACATGCAATGACTGGGACTGATGGAAGAATCTGAGAGGAATGAACTAGGAGCAGAAAAATAATCCTATTTAAAAGACAGCAGCCCCATAAGAGGCCAACAAGAGTCACAAGGGTTTGTCACTTTGCTGAAGGATATTTGTGACCAGCTATATCCAGGCCAGACTCTAAAGACTTTCCAAGGGGTAAACATGCTGCTGCCAGAGTACTGACTGGAAGTATTGCTGATATCATGTCTGCCATGTACCATCCTCTTAAAGTACTCTGTCCAACAATATCAGTCTCATAAGAAAGGTGTTTTAACGCTTATTCAAAATAGCAGAGAAACATGCATTATTGTACTCAGGAGTCAGGAGGGGACATTGACAGAGGATTACTCAAAAAGTACACAGTAAAAGTACTTCATAGTACTTGTGGGACTAGTACTGAGTCCAACAGTGTCAATCTCACGAAGAATTAATGGCAAAACAAATTGTTTTTCCCTCATCAAACTTAGCAGAAGTGGCTTGATTAGGTTCTCAGGAAGTGACTTTGACAGAGGATTTTTAAAAAAAACACACACACTAGAAGTACTTCAATGTATTGTGATAGTAGATATAAGAATACTGAGTCCAGCAGTCTCAATATCATTAAGAACTTATGGTAAAATTGTCTTTTTATCATTCATCAAAGATAGCATAAAACATGCATTATAGCCTACGGAAGGGACTCTGACAGAGGATTACTCACAAAGTACACAGTAAAGTACTTCCTTTTGAATATAGCAGGAAAGAAAATGAAGAGTGCAGAATCGCTGTGTGGTTTAAATCTCCTTAGTTACAATGTTGTCCATTTTAGACAAAGGCTTATTATATGTACAGCCTTAATAACATTCATTTTCTGGGCTCAATATGTGTCTTGGCTGTTTTCGTTGTGATCGCTAAATTCACCTTGTTCAAACACTGACCCAGATTGCTGGATCGCTAGAATCACCACTGTCATCAGGCTGGCAAGGGCTGTTCCATGCTCTGCTCAACCTCCCGGCGGGAGGCTCCCGCCTTCCCCAATGGACTCAGTAGCGCCCCCTGCTGCCGTGGAGCATGTGCCAGCCACGGCGGAATATTACTGCCAAAAGTCACGTGACTTTTGGCAGTAATATTCCGCCGTGAGAAGAAAACGTTTTGTAGTTGTAAAAACAAGTTTTGTACTTGTAAAAAAAAGTGTTGTAGTTGTAAAAAAAAGTTGTGTACTTGTAAAACCTATGCTGAATTTGTCTCTGAAACATGATTTATTAGAAAAATGTTATGTGTTTGTTTGATAGATACGTTTTTTCTTTGCAAAACTAAATGCATTAGTTTGTAGATGGTGTTTTGTATTTGCAAACCACATTGTGTTTGTTAGTGAATCATGAGGCATTTGTAAAACCTGTTTAGTTTGTTTGTGGAATTATGGCAGGAAATTAGCTCCATAGATAGAGTTCAGATAGTTCAAATATATTGGGACTATAGAGAGATATATATACTTCAGGTTTTTTTCTTCATCTGTAGATTTGATTTGATGTGTCGTTTGTACATTTTGATGGTGGAAAACACAGGTAAATGTGCCGTTCAGAATTTTTATAATAGACTATACAGCTATAAGCTTTAGGCGACCGGGTGTCGCCCCTTGCTACGGGAGACCCGGGTTCGAAACTCCTGTCAGACTCTCCATATTATATAGCAGAACAAATACATTTATACAAAAACATTTAAGAAACATTATAAGAACAATCATTGGGAACATTTAAGAACATTATACACATTCATTTCATCATATTAATCATATATCACACAATGGTGTGATGTGAAAAGCCATTGCTACGTTTTCAAACTTGTAAACACGCTAGTAGTCTGAGAGTTGTTTCATTAGCTTCGTATTGATTTGTAGATGTGATTTGATGTGTTTTTTTGTTAAATTTGATCGCCAAAACGATAGAGAAATGTATTTTTACTTTATAGTGGAGTCTATATATAATACTTTTGTTCAATAAGCTTCAGCGCCACTTGTGGGGCAATGGAATGGGAGTCGCTCCTTGTGTCCTTGGTGTGGTAGAGCGGGGTTCGACTCTCACCCTTGGCACTCAATCTTAAGTTCCCTTGAATTCATTTTTATATGTGGACACTAACTGTCCACAAGTCAATATGGGGGCCCATTACTGCATATGTAATAGTTATAAAAACTAATATTTTTATTTTGGAATTATTAATAATATTAAGAAGTGGGCTTCCATATTGAGATGTGGGACATCACCCCAATCCCCATAGGTATATCTGCAAGTGGGCTTCCATATTGAGATGTGGGATCTACACGTGGGCTTCCATATTGAGATGTGGGACTTCGCCACAATCCCCATAGGTATATCTGCAAGTGGCCGGGGTTCAGCACCACGGAGAGTGCCTCCCCTGAGATGTGGGATCTACAAGTGGGCTTCCATATTGAGATGTGGGACATCGCCCCAATCCCCATAGGTATTACTGCAAGTGGGCTTCCATATTGAGATGTGGGAGCCCTGAAGTGGGCTCTCATATTGACTTGTGGGGCCCCCAGGCAAGTGGGTATCGATATTGAGATGTGGGATCTACAAGTGGGCTTCCATATTGAGATGTGGGACATCGCCACAATCCCCATAGGTATATCTGCAAGTGGCCTGGGTTCAGCACCACGGAGAGCGCCTCCCCTGAGATGTGGGTTGACGGACACCCCCCCCCCCCCCCATAAGTACATCAATACATATACGCGAAAAGTGGGACCCCGTATTTGGTTGACGGACACCCCCCCACGTGACAAATATTTGGTAAGTGGAAACCCATATTGGGTAGAATACACCCCCCTCACAAGAACGGTGAGCAAAAATCCCAGAACCACACGGGGGGACCTAGTCAATGACCTGCAGAGAGCTGGGACCAAAGTAACAAAGGCTACCATCAGTAACACACTACGCAAATCCTACAGTGCCAGACGTGTCCCCCTGCTTAAGCCAGTACATGTCCAGGCCCGTCTGAAGTTTGCTAGAGAGCATTTAGATGATCCAGAAGAGGATTGGGAGAATGTCATATGGTCAGATGAAACCAAAATAGAACTTTTTGGTAAAAACTCAACTAGACGTGTTTGGAGGAGAAAGAATGCTGAGTTGCATCCAAAGAACACCTACTGTGAAACATGGGGGTGGAAACATCATGCTTTGGGGCTGTTTTTATGCAAAGGGACCAGGACCACTGATCCGTGTAAAGGAAAGAATGAATGGGGCCATGTATCGTGAGATTTTGAGTGACAACCTCCTTCCATCAGCAAGGGCATTGAAGATGAGATGTGGCTGGGTCTTTCAGCATGACAATGATCCCAAACACAACGTCCAGGCAACGAAGGAGTGGCTTCATAAGAAGCATTTCAAGGTCCTGGAGTGGCCTAGCCAGTCTCCAGATCTCAACCCCATAGAAAATCTTTGGAGGGAGTTGAAAGTCCATGTTGCCCAGCGACAGCCCCAAAACATCACTGCTCTAGAGGAGATCTGCATGGAGGAATGGGCCAAAATACCAGCAACAGTGTGTGAAAACCTTGTGAAGACTTACAGAAAATGTTTGACCTCTGTCATTGCCATCAAAGGGTATATAACAAAGTATTGAGATTAACTTTTGTTATTGACCAAATTTTTCCACCATAATGTGCAAATAAATTCTTTAAAAATCAGACAATGTGATTTTCTGGATTTTTTTCCTCATTCTGTCTCTCATAGTTAAGGTGTACCTAGGATGAAAATTACAGGCCTCTCTCAACTTTTTAAGTTGGAGAACTTGCATAATTGGTGGCTGACTAAATACTTTTTTGCACCACTGTATGTGTATGTCTAGAAAGGTTTGGCGCTAATCATGCAGACATGTAATGATGTTACGTATTGCGCCGAGGCTTCGGAGCGTGTGTCGAGTAATCCCCGAAGCTTTTTGTGAACCTTGTATCGAGGCTTGTATCGTTTTGGGCCAGTGACGTCATCGATGACAAACGAAGCCTCGCTGCCTGTCGATACCACGTGACTGCTTCAGGAAGCCATTCAGATCGGTTGAACCGTTGAACCACAACGCTCATAATACCCATGGATGTATAACAACAACCATATTACCCCTCCTGTACCCGGGTCCGGTGACACGATGGAATCAAGAGAGCTCAGACCCTCACTTATATAGAGGTCGGAACATGTCATAAGTATAAATAGATACAAGCATAAATAAATGTAGGAATAAAAAAATCAATAAAAACATGAATAAATACAGGAATACATATCTTGCAGTGTTTTCAGGGAGCTTTAGTGTGTGTGCTGTGGCTCAGCTGGAAAACAGTTGACTCATGACCGCAGGGTCCCTGGTTCAAAGACTGAACAATACGTATTTTTTGTTGTTTATAAAAGCTACAACTAAATTAGATAATGTAGTTAATAAATGTATTCTTTGATATGGTTTAGCCTTTCTCAGGCTACAACATGGTTACGTTTATGAATATTATTAAGGAATACAAATCCCTCTTTGCAATGTTTACCAGCATCCTTAGGCTTTTCAATCACAATCATTAAACTGGAATAAATACAATATTGTTAACATGAAAATATGATTTAATGTTCGTTGTTTAGAGTTATTCTAAGGCTTTACTCATTGGGAACTCGGTATGAGATAGAGCACACTGTTGAGATGTCCAATCTGCCTGTTTTACACACTTTGACCAACAGGGGGGTTTGTGTTCAAATGAAGCCCATGATGAAGCCTCATGAGATGAAGCCTTTTGCGAACCAATTGGCTGGAAAGCTTCAAAGCTTCATAAGGCTTAATCTCGCCATCACTAAAGACATATTTAAATATAATATATACGATTTGTAATGGGTGGGATTGATATAAAGTTGGCATGTCTGTAAAAGGGAGAAAAGTAAAAAAAAACATTATATGAATATTTAATGTGAATTTAAAACGATGGTCTCTACTAATCATAAATGCACAACAAGCTCCATGAAAAACTCCTCATTCCCAGAGTTTAATCTCAGATAAATGGTGTTTTCCTCTGTGCAGAGAGACAATCAGTGCTGATCAGTAGCAGCTGCTGGAGGTTTCCCTCCTTTAAAGCTGCCTGGTGCTCAGGCAACACTCTATTGGAAAACTGCAGAGATGGCAGCTGTTTGGATGCTCGTCTGTATGCTGACTGTTTGTCTGGCCAGAGGTATTTACCTGTTTGATAATTGTGTTGAAGATGGAGTAATGTTTGATTTAACAGCATGTTTCCTGTCCACAGTCTCTGGTTTTCCAGCTGGTGAATATAAGCTGCAGAGGAGACTGAGAGTTGAAAACATTTGATTTTATGCAGCGTTTCTTCTCTCTGTCTGATGCTAACCTTTAATTATACTGTGTCCTACAGATCTGTCTGCCAATGAGATCTCCTTAAAGAAAGCCTTTGCACCTTTCCAGTCGATGGAGTCCATGTTGGACCAAGATGCTCGAGAAGGTGAGCCCTAAAGACTAAAAGGTCAACAGTGTTAAAGTGGTGAAAATGATCTGAAAGCTGGGAAATATAAGATGAACTAAAGATATTTAAACCGTGTAGAAAAGGGTTTAAAACATTATGATATCTGTATGTCTTATACCAAGTTGACACCCAGCCCTTGAGGAACACTATGGGGTGATAATGCTTTAAACTGGTTTTAAAAACTTGAAATTGGGAAGATTTTTGTATTTGATGGCCATCCCATGATGTAGTGTGCATGTTGATGCCATGCGTTTGAGAAATGTCGTGCCAAATTGAATAACTTTGAGAAATGATCTTAAAAACGGTCCTCAATCTGGCAGTGGCTCAGTCAGTATGGGATTGGACTGTGAGCCGTAGGGTCGCCGGTTCAAGTCCCTAACCAGATCTAAGATGGAGTGTGGACTGATACTTGGAGAGGTCCTAGTTCACCTCCTGCCGGGGTGCCCTTGAGCAAGGCACCGGAAAACCCCCTTCCCCCCCCCTTACTCCCATTGCTCCCCGGGCGCTGTGCAATTGCTGCCCACTGCTCCTAGTACTAGACTCCTGGTGCTAGGAAGGGTTAAAAGCAGAGAACACATTTCACTGTGTGCTCTGCATGTGTGACGATTACAGAGGGTTTCATCCCTCCCAATATTATTAAATGCCACATTAAAAAAAGCAAGAATTAAAAGAAAACTACAGAACAATTCACGCTGTGATTTCAGTCGACGTATAACGTCACGTGATTTATTTTGGTTCTTATTTTGTTAATCAATCCTTCTTTCTTTCAGTACAACTGGAAACCAATGATGTGGAAGCTGATGCGTCTGGTCACCAGAATCCTGAACAAAAGCCCCAGAGCGTCAACGAGACAACAAATGTCCAGAACCAGGTCGTAACAAGGGACAACGGCACGGAGGGGGGAGTCCAGAACCGGGTCGTCATTAGGGGAAATTCCACTGCGGGTCATGACCTAAAATGGGTCATCATAGGAGGCGACTCCACAACTGAGGACGTCCAGAACCGGGTCGTCATTAGGGGAAACGCCACGGCGGGGGGCGTCCAGAACTTGGTCATCATTAAGGACAAAGCCAAGACGGGGGGCGTCCAGAACCTGATCGTCATTAGCGAACCCGCCACAGCAGAGGCTGTCCAGAACCGGATCGTCGTTAGGGGAGTGGCCAAGGAGGGGGACGTCCAAAAATGGGTCGTCATTGGGGTAGACTCCACGACTGGGGACGTCCAGAACCGGTTTGTCATTTGGGGCGAAGCAACGACTGGGGGTGTCCAGCAGAACCTGGTTCCCATGGACAATGGCACGACGGGGCGCGTCCAGCAGAACAACGGCACGCCGGGGGGCGTCCAGCAGAACAACGGCACGCCGGGGGAAGTCCAGCAGAACAACGGCACGACGGGGGGCGTCCAGCAGAACAACGGCACGACGGGGGGCGTCCAGCAGAACAACGGCACGACGGGGGGCGGCCAGCAGAACAGCGGCACGACGGGGGGCGTCCAGCAGAACAACGGCACGACGGGGGGCGTCCAGCAGAACAACGGCACGACGGGGGGCGTCCAGCAGAACCTGGTTCCCAGAGACAACGGCACGACGGGGGTCGTCCAGCAGAACAACGGCACGACGGGGGTCGTCCAGCAGAACAACGGCACGACGGGGGGCGTCCAGCAGAACAACGGCACGACGGGGGGCGTCCAGCAGAACAACGGCACGACGGGGGGACATCCAGCAGAACAACGGCACGACGGGGGGCGTCCAGCAGAAAAACGGCACGACGGGGTGCGTCCAGCATGAGCACAAAGGTGAGCTCTAAAGGCCAAAAAGACAACAGTATGTGTCGCATAAAAGTGGTGTAAAAGATCTGAAATCTGTGATATGTATGATTCATTTGAAACACAGCAATGTCAAGCTAATCTTGTGTATACGAGCTAAAACAAACCACTTGCATGTCTTATAAGTTAATACATCAATGTTTGGTTGCTGAATTCACTTCCAACATCGCTCATTTTTTTACAAAAACAGGATTTATTAAGTAACCAAGCCCTTGAGGAACTATTACAGAATTCATGCTGTGATTTCAGTCTAGAGAACATCATGTATTATCTTGACGTCCATCATTTATGACGCAAATATTTTTTCAGTACTCCTGGATACCCATAAAGTAGACGACCAGATGTTGAACGGGACGATGAGCGACGAGGAAAAGTTGAACGGGACGATGAGCGACGAGGAAAAGTTGAACGGGACGATGAGCGACGAGGAAAAGTTCAATGGGACGAGGAAAAGTAAAAGTTCAACGGGACGATGAGCGAGGAGATATTCAATACTGCATAGATTCATCTCGTATATTTCGACTGCCTTGGAGAGCTTGATATCGGAGACGTTATCTTAGCAATATAATAAAACGTGTATACATTTCTTAAATAACAGCGTGTCAATCCAATGTTTGTATTGCAATGCTTGGCTCTTATCATGCATACATCTTCCCTTAACAGTCCAAAAAAAGCTCATCTGGACGAGAACAGTCTTTAAAAAACTCTCATACTACATAGGATTAGCAGACATTGGTCATGTCAGTAAAAGGGAGAAGATTAAACGTGCAATATTTTGAGAAATGTTCATTAGAAAACCTTGCCCTCCTTCCAAATGCAGGCTTTATTGCAGGTTAGTCTGAAGTCCATATGCACTTCTATGTGCTGGACTATAACAAGATGGTAAAAAGGTGGACTCTAATAACAATTTAGCCTCAAAAGAAAAGTCAAGAATATAAACTTGGTATACCCAATTCAGGGTTTCACAATCTTCTAAACCTGTCACTCAAAATAGAAAGTTTATTTTCTGCATTTATTTTCAATCTGTATTTGCCAGATAGAAACGTACATTTCTAAAATAACCATATCCTGCTGACGACTGAAATCGGTACCGTTAAAAAATGCTTTATTAATAACAAATGTTCCAAACATGACGACACATTTGCGAGGACCTTTGAATGTCTTCTGAAGTCTCATAGTTTGTAAATCGAAGGTGTGATTCTTCCCATTCCTGTATTGGTCCAAGTAGCATTTTAAAAAAAGTTTTTTATTAAGTTTAATGTTATTTTAAAGATTCTTATTTTGAGAAACTTATAATATACAAAGTTTTAAGTAGTTCTTCAGAAATATTCTCGTCTGTATTTTGCAGAGATAAATCTCATATCTTAGAAATAACCATATCCTCCTGCAGGTTTTCTACTTAAAATCACATCCAATAAGTGGAATATGCCGTCTACTTTGACATAAATAATGTACAACTATTGCAATAAAAATTAACAAAGACTCGAGAATAAAAACATGGTTTTCCCATCAAGGATGCACAATCATTTAAACCTGTCTCTACAGCTTTAGGAAATGTTCTGTATTTGCCTTGTTTTTATAACCATATCCAGCTGCCTGGTTTCTACAAAGAAAACGGATCCAATTAGTGGAGAAAAACCCCTACAACTGTAAATCGGCACATTTCAAAATTTGCTTTATTAAGTTACATGTCATTTGTTAGACGCTTTTATCCAAAGCAACTTACATACATTCAGTACTGTGGACAATCCCCACATATTATTTTACTGATGGAAAAACTGTTTTCTTTAAAGTACTTCTGCTTTACAGCACTTTAAATGTTTATCCTGTGCACTATAAGTTACATTTTTGCACATTTTATTTTAAAAAATGTTGCAAGGAATAAGCAAATGGGCATGTTGTGTTTTACAGCAGTGTTTTAACAGGTATAAACAACCTCTGAACTTTTCGAATCGACTGTAAAGTATTACAGGAGGGAGTTGTTAATTTTATTTTATTTTGTATTGCATTTTTTCTTTTCTGAAGAGGAAGGATGTTTTTATGGAGCTTTTTCAGAGTTTTTACATAGTGTCAGATTGTATATATATATATATATATATTATATATATATATATGTATGTCTAGAAAGGTTTGGCCCTAATCATGCAGACATGTTTAAATATAATATATACGATTTGTAATGGGTGGGATTGATATAAAGTTGGCATGTCTGTAAAAGGGAGAAAAGTAAAAAAACAATTTATGAATATTTAATGTGAATTTAAAATGATGGTCTCTACTAATCATAAATGCACAACAAGCTCCATGAAAAACTCCTCATTCTCAGAGTTTAATCTCAGATAAATGGTGTTTTCCTCTGTGCAGAGAGACAATCAGTGCTGATCAGTAGCAGCTGCTGGAGGTTTCCCTCCTTTAAAGCTGGCTGGTGCTCAGGCAACACTCTCTTGGAAAACTGCAGAGATGGCAGCTGTTTGGATGCTCGTCTGTGTGCTGACTGTTTGTCTGGCCAGAGGTATTTACCTGTTTGATAATTGTGTTGAAGATGAAGGAATAATGTTTGATTTAATAGCATGTTTCCTGTCCACAGTCTCTGGTTTTCCAGCTGGTGAATATAAGCTGCAGAGGAGACTGAGAGTTGAAAACATTTGATTGTATGCAGTGTTTCTTCTCTCTGTCTGACACTAACCTTTAATTATACTGTGTCCTACAGATCTGTCTCCCAATGAGATCTCCTTAAAGAAAGCCTTTCAACTTTTCCAGTCGATGGAGTCCATGTTGGAGCGAGACGCTAGAGAAGGTGAGCCCTAAAGACTAAAAGGTCAACAGTATGTGCCGCATGAAAGTGGTGATCTGAAAACTAGGAAATGAGATGAACTCAAGATATTTAAACCGTGTAGTAAAGGGTTTAAAACATTATGATATCTGTATGTCTTATACCAAGTTAAGACACCCAGCCCTTGAGGAACACTATGGGGTGATAATGCTTTAAACTGGTTTTAAAGACTTGAAATTGGGAAGATTTTTGTATTTGATGGCCATCCCATGATGTATTGTGCATGTTGATGCCATCCGTTTGAGAAATGTCGTGCCAAATTGAACAACTTTGAGAATTGATCTTAAAAACGGTCTTCAATCGAACAAATGCCACATTAAAAAAAGCAAGAATTAAAAGAAAACTACAGAACAATTCACGCTGTGATTTCAGTCGACGTATAACATCACGTGATTTATTTTGGTTCTTATTTTGTTAATCTATCCTTCTTTCTTTCAGTACAACTGGAAACCAATGACGTGGAAGCTGATGCGTCTGGTCACCAGAATCCTGAACAAAAGCCCCAGAGCGTCAACGAGACAACAAATGTCCAGAACCAGGTCGTAACGAGGGACAACGGCACGGAGGGGGGCGTCCAGAACCGGGTCGTCATTAGGGGAAATTCCACTGCGGGTCATGACCTAAAATGGGTCATCATAGGAGGCGACTCCATAACTGAGGACGTCCAGAACCGGGTCGTCATTAGGGGAAACGCCACGGCGGGGAGCGTCCAGAACTTGGTCATCATTAAGGACAAAGCCAAGACGGGGGGCGTCCAGAACCTGATCGTCATTAGCGAAACCGCCACAGCAGAGGCTGTCCAGAAACGGGTCGTCGTTAGGGGAGTGGCCAAGGAGGGGGACGTCCAAAAAAGGGTCGTCATTTGGGTAGACTCCACGACTGGGGACCTCCAGAACCGGTTTGTCACTTGGGGCGAAGCAACGACTGGGGGTGTCCAGCAGAACCTGGTTCCCAGAGACAAAGGCACGAAGGGGGGCTTTCAGCAGAACAACGGTACGACGGGGGGAGTCCAGCAGAACAACGGTACGACGGGGGGAGTCCAGCAGAACAACGGCACGACGGGGGGCGTCCAGCAGAACAACGGCACGACGGGGGGCGTCCAGCAGAACAACGGCACGACGGGGGGCGTCCAGCAGAACAAACGGCACGACGGGGGGGCGTCCAGCAGAACAACGGCACGACGGGGGGCGTCCAGCAGAACCTTGTTCCCATGGACAACGGCACGACGGGGGGCGTCCAGCAGAACAACGGCACGACGGGGGGCGTCCAGCAGAACAACGGCACGACGGGGGGCGTCCAGCAGAACCTGGTTCCCAGAGACAACGGCACGACGGGGGGCGTCCAGCAGAACAACGGCACGACGGGGGGCGTCCAGCAGAACAACGGCACGAAAGGGGGCGTCCAGCAGAACCTTGTTCCCATGGACAACGGCACGACGGGGGGCGTCCAGCAGAACAACGGCACGACGGGGGGCGTCCAGCCGAACAACGGCACGACGGGGGGCGTCCAGCCGAACAACGGCACGACGGGGGGTGTCCAGCAGAACAACGGCACGACGGGGGGCGTCCAGCAGAACCTGGTTCGCAGAGACAACGGCACGAAGGGGGGCTTTCAGCAGAACACCGGCACGAAGGGGGGCGTCCAGCAGAACAACGGCACGACGGGGGGCGTCCAGCAGAACCTGGTTCCCAGAGACAACGGCACGACGGGGGGCGTCCAGCAGAACAACGGCACAACGGGGGGCGTCCAGCAGAACAACAGCACGACGGGGGGCGTCCATTATGAGCACAAAGGTGAGCTCTAAAGGCCAAAAAGACAACAGTATGTGTCGCATAAAAGTGGTGTAAAAGATCTGAAATCTGTGATATGTATGATTCATTTGAAACACAGCAATGTCAAGCTAATCGTGTGTATACGATCTAAAACAAACCACTTGCATGTCTTATAAGTTAATACATCAATGTTTGGTTTCTGAATTCACTTCCAACATCGCTCATTTTTTTACAAAAACAGGATTTATGAAGTAACCAAGCCCTTGAGGAACTATTACAGAATTCATGCTGTGATTTCAGTCTAGAGAACATCATGTATTATCTTGACGTCCATCATTTATGACGCAAATGTTTTTTCATTACTCCTGAATACCCATGAAGTAGACGACCAGATGTTGAACGGGACGAGGAAAAGTTGAACGGGACGATGAGCGACGAGGAAAAGTTCAATGGGACGATGAAAAGTAAAAGTTCAACGGGACGATGAGCGAGGAGATATTCAATACTGCATAGATTAATCTCGTATATTTCGACTGCCTTGGAGAGCTTGATATCGGAGACGTTATCTTAGCAATATAATAAAACGTGTATACATTTCTTAAATAACAGCGTGTCAATCCAATGTTTGTATTGCAATGCTTGGCTCTAATCATGCATACATCTTCCCTTAACAGTCCAATAAAAGCTCATCTGGACGAGAACAGTCTTTTAAAAAACTCTCATACTACATAGGATTAGCAGACATTGGTCATGTCAGTAAAAGGGAGAAGATTAAACGTGCAATATTTTGAGAAATGTTCATTAGAAAACCTTGCCCTCCTTCCAAATGCAGGCTTTATTGCAGGTTAGTCTGAAGTCCGTATGCACTTCTATGTGCTGGACTATAACAAGATGGTAAAAAGGTGGACTCTAATAACAATTTAGCCTCAAAAGAAAAATCAGGAATATAAACTTGGTATACCCAATTCAGGGTTTCACAATCTTCTAAACCTGTCACTCAAAATAGAAAGTTTCTTTTCTGCATTTATTTTCAATCTGTATTTGCCAGATAGAAACTTACATTTCTAAAATAACCATATCCTGCTGACGACTGAAATCGGCACCGTTAAAAAATGCTTTATTAATAACATAAATTTGCCAAACATGACGACACATTTGCGAGGACCTTTGAATGTTTTCTGAAGTCTCATAGTTTGTAAATCGAAGGTGTGTTTCTTCCCATTCCTGTATTGGTCCAAGTAGCATTTTAAAAACAGTTTTTTATTAAGTTTAATGTTATTTTAAAGATTCTAATTTTGAGAAACGTATAATATACAAAGTTTTAAGTAGTTGTTCAGAAATATTCTCGTCTGTATTTTCCAGAGATAAATCTCACATCTTAGAAATAACCATATCCTCCTGCAGGTTTTCTACTTAAAATCACATCCAATAAGTGGAATATGCCGTCTACTTTGACATAAATAATGTACAACTATTGCAATAAAAATTAACAAAGACTCGAGAATAAAAATATGGTTTTCCCATCAAGGATGCACAATCATTTAAACCTGTCTCTACAGCTTTAGGAAATGTTCTGTATTTGCCTTGTTTTTATAACCATATCCAGCTGCCTGGTTTCTACAAAGAAAACAGATCCAATTAGTGGAGAAAAACCCCTACAACTGGAAATCAGCACGATTGAAAATTGCTTTATTACGTTACATGTCATTTGTTAGACGCTTTTATCCAAAGCAACTTACATACATTCAGTACTGTGGACAATCCCCACATATTATTTTACTGATGGAAAAACTGTTTTATTTGAAGTACTTCTGCTTTACAGCACTTTAAATGTTTATCCTGTGCACTATAAATTATATTTTTGCACATTTTATTTAAAACAATGTTGCAAGGAATAAGCAAATGGGCATGTTGTGTTTTACAGCAGTGTGTTAACAGGTATTAACAACCTCTGAACTTTTCAAATCGACCAATCAGAATAAAGTATTACAGGAGAGAGTTGTTAATTTTATTTTATTTTGTATTGCATTTTTTCTTTTCTGAAGAGGAAGGAAGTTTTTATGGAGCTTTTTCAGAGTTTTTACATAGTGTCAGATTGTGTATATATATGTGTATATATTCATATATAATATATATGTATGTCTAGAAAGGTTTGGCCCTAATCATGCAGACATGTTTAAATATAATATATACGATTTGTAATGGGTGGGATTGATATAAAGTTGGCATGTCTGTAAAAGGGAGAAAAGTAAAAAAACAATATATGAATATTTAATGTGAATTTAAAATGATGGTCTCTACTAATCATTAATGCACAATAAGCTCCATGAAAAACTCCTCATTCTCAGAGTTTAATCTCAGATAAATGGTGTTTTCCTCTGTGCAGAGAGACAATCAGTGCTGATCAGTAGCAGCTGCTGGAGGTTTCCCTCCTTTAAAGCTGGCTGGTGCTCAGGCAACACTCTCTTGGAAAACTGCAGAGATGGCAGCTGTTTGGATGCTCGTCTGTGTGCTGACTGTTTGTCTGGCCAGAGGTATTTACCTGTTTGATAATTGTGTTGAAGATGAAGGAATAATGTTTGATTTAACAGCATGTTTCCTGTCCACAGTCTCTGGTTTTCCAGCTGGTGAATATAAGCTGCAGAGGAGACTGAGAGTTGAAACATTTTATTGTATGCAGTGATTCTTCTCTCTGTCTGACACTAACCTTTAATTGTACTGTGTCCTACAGATCTGTCTCCCAATGAGATCTCCTTAAAGAAAGCCTTTCAACTTTTCCAGTCGATGGAGTCCATGTTGGAGCGAGACGCTGGCCAAGGTGAGTCATGTCTTTTCTCTTTTACTGATCTTCATGGGATAAGATAAAGTCAACGGATGCTATATTAAAAACACTTTTGAGATACTTTGCCATTTTAAAAACAATTGTAATAGAGTACAGGTATAAAGGGGAAATATTGCCACCTAGCTTAATTTACCTCACAGTTTTAGTAACTTTAAAAACATTTTCAAAATGATTTATTTAAAATTAAACTACAACAGATTACCAAAAACTGTTTTGTTAAGGCTTGTATAACTTGATAACTTAAAGGGTAATTGAGCGGTTCAAAAAAGGTTGCCCATCTCTGTCACTTTAGACTTTTAGAGGAAGGTGCCGTGGTAATTGTGGTCTTTTATAATCTGTTGACTACAGACGTCACGATGAAATGGCCTTTTTTCATAAAAAAAAAAAAATACAGGATCAGAGTCTTGAAGCAAAAATTCATTGCATTTCTGTAAAGTTTTTAATGAAAGGTATTTGTTTCAGTTCAACTGGAGACCAACGAAGTTGAAGCTGAGGCGTCACTTCACCAGAAAGTGGTCCACGACTGGATCAACGAGATGGATAACGTTCGCCACGACGGAATCAACGAGACGGATAACGTTCGCCACGACGGGATCAACGAGACGGATAACGTTCGCCACGACGGGATCAACGAGACGAATAACGTTCGCCACGACGGGATCAACGAGACGGATAACGTTCGCCACGACTGGGTCAACGAGACGGATAACGTTCGCCACGACTGGGTCAACGAGACGGATAACGTTCGCCACGACGGGGTCAACGAGACGGCGATTATCGAGCTTTTATCTTTGCCATAAAATAAAACTTTCATTAATAAATCTGTTTTCTTTGCCAAATATCAAAACTTTATTTTTAGAGTGTCTTATACTATTATTAGTGTATTTCTGCTTTAAAATGTCCTTAATATTCAAATGTGATAGAACTGCTGGTAAAACATCAGTTTTTTTAATCCATTAGTCAAACTTGGATTCTTTTTGTTCAATAACATGTCATCTTTTAGACCAGTGGAAGGAACTTATAGAATCTGTATTTAGGGTTTTCTTTTACAAAATGTCCGTAGACCTAAATATTTAAAATGCAACGGGAAGAAATGCTCCTTCAAGACGGGAAGGATATAAATCATGATTTATTTATAAAATATCTGTTTCAGTGCAAACACTTGCAAAATATAATTTGGTCCCCAAGCAGTCATTACTCTTCTAAAGAGAAACTTCAGTATTTTTCCTGAACAGTGTCCCATGTCTATTGGGGAAACAGTTTTTGAAATGAGTCCAGTATTATGTAAGCAACAAAAAGCATAATAGGGGCTCTTCAGAGCAAAGATACCCTGAAATAAACATGTGAACGGTAACTCTCACTCAATACCGAACCAATTATACATTTGGGGTTGACAAATAATGAAGTTTCCCGTTTTAAAATACATACATTATATTAGAGTGGAGTTCATTATGTATAGCATCTAATAGAGAATTGTCTTTAATGTTGGCACGTCAGGAAACTTAGTTTTTCAGTGCTTTGGATTGATTGGAAGTTGAACGAAAACTAAAAGCTTTAACGGGTAAACTGCAGTACCTAATAGCTTTTATTACGTATCATTTAATGTAATTTCTGTCATTGATCCCAGACAGGACGGTATGAAATGTTGTCGTCTTCAGGTTATTTTCCAGCCACCTGTAGCATTTCCTCCACAGTCAGCAGTTTCTCGGGGTTTCCCGATCGCCGCCCCCCTCCGAACTTCCTCACTGTCAATTGTCTCCCACTCGGAGAAAGTCACTGGTTTCACTCCTGCAGGACACGAAATCAGAGTCAGTAACATGCATTTACTAAATTAACCCTGAGCCTCGGAATCGAATTAGATCTTAAATTGTGTTTTAAGGCATATAGCATATTTATTTATTTCTAAATATCAGTATATAGTGTGTAGCCCAAACACACAGAGTAAGACCTTTAAGGACTAAAATGTCCTTAAGTGCATAACATCTGACTTTATCCATCAGATTCTCTCATTTTTGCCCTATGGGATAAATACATGCTATGTTCCTGGTTCCCAAAAACATTGGACTCCTTTGTTTACTTCCAGAACATAGTCACATCACTACGAAACACTCACGCTCCTATTGGCTAGAGCTCCAACACATTGTACGTGTTAGGCTAAGGGGCAGGACAGCTCTATACACCTGAACATCAGCAGGAGAGGACTCTTTAAAGTAGAGACACTACTGATATACACCTGAACATCAGCAGGAGAGGACTCTTTAAAGTAGAGACACGACATACTGATATACACCTGAACATCAGCGGGAGAGGACTCTTTAGAGACATTACATACTGATATACACCTGAACATCAGCGGGAGAGGACTCTTTAAAGTAGAGACACTACATACTGATATACACCTGAACATCAGCAGGAGAGGACTCTTTAAAGTAGAGACACTACATAATGATATACACCTGAACATCAGCAGGAGAGGACTCTTTAAAGAAGAGAAACTACATACTGATAAACACCTGAACATCAGCAGGAGAGGACTCTTTAAAGAAGAGAAACTACATACCGATAAACACCTGAAAATGAGGAGAATAGGGCCACTTTAATCGAAGCACAGTGTAAATTAATTAAAGGGACAGCAGGAACCTCTGTTTTCCAGCAGAGCGTTGATGCTTTGTGATCCCGGCTTCGCAGCCGATGTGTTCAACGTTCCAGAGTCCATGTCCTCCAGCACGGATCGAACCGTGTCAAAACTATTGTTCAAAGTGGTCGCGATCACACCAGTGGGGTCTGTTATCAGCCAGCCACTACAGTAGAGACCTAGAAAGAAAGATAAAGGACATTTATTATTCACTTCATGCCTGTGGAACACTACAATCACACCATTTCATTTATACCACTAAGTGTCTCTACAGGCAAAAATACCCATAAAAAATGAAAAATAATTCATAAAGAATTATTTTTATAATTCATAAAGAATTATTTTTATGCATTTTATTTTTAGTTTCTTCGTAGCATCATTATTGTTACTGTGAGAGAATATTTTAATCCGATCTTGATTGTATAGAATTTCTCAGCTTTTCTGAGAATCTGCCTTATTGCAAACATGCTTTTCGTTAAAGTCATATGATCCTCTCTGTAAGTTGAGGTCACAGGTCAAGAAGCTTCTCTGCTCTTCCTGTGGGGGAGGGTTTCCTTTTCTCTCTACTTGTGAGACAAACAGGCCTTTTGTCCCGACATCTGGCATTCATTAAAGGAAAGCCCGCGTTTCTAAGGCCCCTCCCTTTCTCATGTAAGGTCCTGTGTTTCTGGCTTTGTCTTTAGAGATGGCTTGGTGGCTGCACGGACAATGTGAAACCATGTAATCTCTCCGGCTGTATTTTCGTACTCTTTAATAAACTCTCAGTGTTTTGGCTAACGACGATCCAGTCTCCATAATTTCACCTCAATATTGCTGTACAGAAGTTTTCCTCACAGATTTGCGTCACGAACAGGATACCAAAAGATCTTCAGAACTGGTAAGTGTAATTTCAAATCTATATTTGGACATTGCCTTACCAGACTCTGTGATTGACGGAATCATAAATTACCTGTGAAACCGAGCAGATGCAATTTTTTTGGGTATCTCTATTTACATCTGTGGTATTTTTTTTATGATAACCTGGGGAATCGGTGTCAAATGGGGATTCCGTCCTGGCCGATTTTCCCTGTGATTGGAACTGAGTGCTGTTCTTTCATTAGTGATGCTACACCTGAAGTTATGGATATGGCTCATGATACTGCTAGGGGAATAAACGAATTGCATAAAACTCATGGGTTTACATTTGGGGATTTAAGTGGAACCTTTGGATCCTGGGGAGCGGGGTTGATTAAATTTGTTGTTACTGTTTCAGTGTTTATCTTGGTTGTGCTAATCCTAGTGATCTGTTTGATCACTGTAGTTAAATTAGCCATACAAAGGGTTGCCAAGACTGCCCTCCAGGCCCCACAGAGGCTAGTGGGGTATTCAACTGTAGATGACACAATGTTGATGTATGACGCTGAGCTCCCAGATCCCTGGGTCTCCATCGCGGTTTCTGTACCATGGGTACCTCCATTCAGCGATTGACAAATTGATTACAGTTGATACTCTGAATAAAGAACAGATGTTTTGATATTGATTACAGTTGATACTCTGAATTAAAGAACAAATGTCAGATTTTTCCTTTCAGGTTGTTATACAATAAAATGTCTGATTCTTCCTTTTCAGATTTTGAACAAATATATTTGAATGAAATATATGTACTACTAAGTGCCTTACTCTTGAATAAAACGTAATGAAGTAAACGTAATTAATGTTAAAGATTGAGGACACTGTAACGTTACAGATTACAGATTGATCGATTCATCACTGTGAATTTATACCTTAACTGGGAATCTTAGCTGGATCTCTCATGATTCTGATTTTATACCTCAATTGGATTTCTTATAATCCTAATATAATCCTAAATCTTTGAGATGTAAACTGATTTAGAATTTGTGTTTAATGAATGAGATTAACTGAGTGATAAATGATAAAATATCTTATTTTTGAAACATATATTTTGTTATTATATTTTTGTATTTCATGTGTGTTTATTATTGTGCTTTTTGACAAATGATGCCAAACACTGAAGAGAGATGATTTTTCTATTATGATTGACTGTATTCAATCATGGTGATTGGAATGTGTGCAATCTTGTTTACTTTTGATAATTGATGTATGTGAGTCCACCCAATTCTGAAGATGCTTATTGATTTAAGTATTGTCTGAAATATTCTTAGACTAATGTTAATTGGTTATCATAAATTGATAAAAAGAATGGACTGTGAGAGAATATTTTAATCCGATCTTGATTGAATAGAGTTTCTCAGTTTTTCTGAGAATCTGTCTTATTGCAAACATGCTTTTCGTTAAAGTCATATGATCCTCTCTGTAAGTTGAGGTCACAGGTCAAGAAGCTTCTCTGCTCTTCCTGTGGGGGAGGGTTTCCTTTTCTCTCTACTTGTGAGACAAACAGGCCTTTTGTCCCGACATCTGGCATTCATTAAAGGAAAGCCCGCGTTTCTAAGGCCCCTCCCTTTCTCATGTAAGGTCCTGTGTTTCTGGCTTTGTCTTCAGAGATGGCTTGGTGGCTGCACGGACAATGTGAAACCATGTAATCTCTCCGGCTGTATTTTCGTACTCTTTAATAAACTCTCAGTGTTTTGGCTAACGACGATCCAATTCACGTTGTGATTTCAGTCGACGTATAACATCATGTGATTTATTTTGGTTCTTATTTTGTTAATCAATCCTTCTTTCTTTCAGTACAACTGGAAACCAATGACGTGGAAGCTGATGCGTCTGGTCACCAGAATCCTGAACAAAAGCCCCAGAGCGTCAACGAGACAACAAATGTCCAGAACCAGGTCGTAACGAGGGACAACGGCACGGAGGGGGACGTCCAGAACCGGGTCGTCATTAGGGGAAATTCCACTGCGGGGCATGACCTAAAATGGGTCATCATAGGAGGTGACTCCACAACTGAGGACGTCCAGAACCGGGTCGTCATTAGGGGAAACGCCACGGCGGGGGGCGTCCAGAACTTGGTCATCATTAAGGACAAAGCCAAGACGGGGGGCGTCCAGAACCTGATCGTCATTAGCGAACCCGCCACAGCAGAGGCTGTCCAGAACCGGGTCGTCGTTAGGGGAGTGGCCAAGGAGGGGGACGTCCAAAAATGGGTCGTCATTGGGGTAGACTCCACGACTGGGGACGTCCAGAACCGGTTTGTCATTTGGGGCGAAGCAACGACTGGGGGTGTCCAGCAAAACCTAGTTCCCATGGACAATGGCACGACGGGGGGCGTCCAGCAGAACAACGGCACGACGGGGGGCGTCCAGCAGAACAACGGCACGACGGGGGGCGTCCAGCAGAACCTTGTTCCCATGGACAACGGCACGACGGGGGGCGTCCAGCAGAACAACGGCACGACGGGGGGCGTCCAGCAGAACAACGGCACGACGGGGGGGCGTCCAGCAGAACAACGGCACGACGGGGGGCGTCCAGCAGAACAACGGCACGACGGGGGGCGTCCAGCAGAACAACGGCACGACGGGGGGCGTCCAGCAGAACAACGGCAAAACGCGGGGCGTCCAGCAGAACCTGGTTCCCAGAGACAACGGCACGACGGGGGGCATCCAGCAGAACAACGGCACGACGGGGAGCGTCCAGCAGAACAACGGCACGACGGGGGGCGTCCAGCAGAACAACGGCACGACGGGGGGCGTCCAGCATGAGCACAAAGGTGAGCTCTAAAGGCCAAAAAGACAACAGTATGTGTCGCATAAAAGTGGTGTAAAAGATCTGAAATCTGTGATATGTATGATTCATTTGAAACACAGCAATGTCAAGCTAATCGTGTGTATACGAGCTAAAACAAACCACTTGCATGTCTTATAAGTTAATGCAGCAATGTTTGGTTGCTGAATTCACTTCCAAAATCGCTCATTTTTTTACAAAAACAGGATTTATTAAGTAACCAAGCCCTTGAGGAACTATTACAGAATTCATGCTGTGATTTCAGTCTAGAGAACATCATGTATTATCTTGACGTCCATCATTTATGACGCAAATGTTTTTTCAGTACTCCTGGATACCCATGAAGTAGACGACCAGATGTTGAACGGGACGATGAGCGATGAGGAAAAGTTGAACGGTGCGATGAGCAGTTGTTGAACGGGACGATGAGCGACGAGGAAAAGTTCAATGGGACGAGGAAAAGTAAAAGTTCAACGGGACGATGAGCGAGGAGATATTCAATACTGCATAGATTCATCTCGTATATTTCGACTGCCTTGGAGAGCTTGATATCGGAGACGTTATCTTAGCAATATAATAAAACGTGTATACATTTCTTAAATAACAGCGTGTCAATCCAATGTTTGTATTGCAATGCTTGGCTCTTATCATGCATACATCTTCCCTTAACAGTCCAATAAAAGCTCATCTGGACTAGAACAGTCTTTAAAAAACTCTCATACTACATAGGATTAGCAGACATTGGTCATGTCAGTAAAAGGGAGAAGATTAAACGTGCAATATTTTGAGAAATGTTCATTAGAAAACCTTGCCCTCCTTCAAAATGCAGGCTTTATTGCAGGTTAGTCTGAAGTCCCTATGCACTTCTATGTGCTGGACTATAACAAGCTGGTAAAAAGGTGGTCTATAATAACAATTTAGCCTCAAAAGAAAAGTCAAGAATATAAACTTGGTATACCCAATTCAGGGTTTCACAATCTTCTAAACCTGTCACTCAAAATAGAAAGTTTCTTTTCTGCATTTATTTTCAATCTGTATTTGCCAGATAGAAACTTAAATTTCTAAAATAACCATATCCTGCTGACGACTGAAATCGGCACCGTTAAAAAATGTTTTATTAATAACATAAATTTGCCAAACATGACGACACATTTGCGAGGACCTTCGAATGTTTTCTGAAGTCTCATAGTTTGTGAATCGAAGGTGTGCTTCTTCCCATTCCTGTATTGGTCCAAGTAGCATTTTAAAAACAGTTTTTTTTTATTGAGTTTAATGTTATTTTAAAGATTCTTATTTTGAGAGTTAATTCAAAAATGTTTTCCTCATTTAAAGGGATTTTAACAATGTTTATTTTAAAGTTTCTTATTTTGAGAAACGTATAATATACAAAGTTTTAAGTAGTTCTTCAGAAATATTCTCGTCTGTATTTTGCAGAGATAAATCTCACATCTTAGAAATAACCATATCCTCCTGCAGGTTTTCTACTTAAAATCACATCCAATAAGAGGAATATGCCGTCTACTTTGACATAAATAATGTACAACTATTGCAATAAAAATTAACAAAGACTCGAGAATAAAAACATGGTTTTCCTATCAAGGATGCACAATCATTTAAACCTGTCTCTACAGCTTTAGGAAATGTTCTGTATTTGCCTTGTTTTTATAACCATATCCAGCTGCCTGGTTTCTACAAAGAAAACAGATCCAATTAGTGGAGAAAAACCCCTACAACTAGAAATCGGCACGATTGAAAATTGCTTTATTACGTTACATGTCATTTGTTAGACGCTTTTATCCAAAGCAACTTACATACATTCAGTACTGTGGACAATCCCCACATATTCTTTTACTGATGGAAAAACTGTTTTATTTGAAGTACTTCTGCTTTACAGCACTTTAAATGTTTATCCTGTGCACTATAAATTATATTTTTGCACATTTTATTTAAAACAATGTTGCAAGGAATAAGCAAATGGGCATGTTGTGGTTTACAGCAGTGTGTTAACAGGTATAAACAACCTCTGAACTTTTCGAATCGACCAATCAGAATAAAGTATTACAGGAGAGAGTTGTTAATTTTATTTTATTTTGTATTGCATTTTTTCTTTTCTGAAGAGGAAGGAAGTTTTTATGGAGCTTTTTCAGAGTTTTTACATAGTGTCAGATTGTATATATATATATTATATATATGTATGTCTAGAAAGGTTTGGCCCTAATCATGCAGACATGTTTAAATATAATATATACGATTTGTAATGGGTGGGATTGATATAAAGTTGGCATGTCTGTAAAAGGGAGAAAAGTAAAAAAACAATATATGAATATTTAATGTGAATTTAAAATGATGGTCTCTACTAATCATAAATGCACAACAAGCTCCATGAAAAACTCCTCATTCTCAGAGTTGAAGATGAAGGAATAATGTTTGATTTAACAGCATGTTTCGTGTCCACAGTCTCTGGTTTTCCAGCTGGTGAGGAGAAGCTGCAGAGGAGACTGAGAGTTGAAACATTTGATTGTATGCAGTGTTTCTTCTCTCTGTCTGACACTAACCTTTAATTGTACTGTGTCCTACAGATCTGTCTCCCAATGAGATCTCCTTAAAGAAAGCCTTTCAACTTTTCCAGTCGATGGAGTCCATGTTGGAGCGAGACGCTGGCCATGGTGAGTCATGTATTTTCTCTTTTACTGATCTTCATGGGATAAGATAAAGTCAACAGATGCTATATTAAAAACACTTTTGAGGTACTTTGCCATTTTAAAAACAATTGTAATAGAGTACAGGTATAAAGGGGAAATATTGCCACCTAACTTAATTTACCTCACAGTTTTAGTAACTTTAAAAACATTTTCAAAATGATTTATTTAAAATTAAACTACAACAGATTACCAAAAACTGTTTTGTTAAGGCTTGTATAACTTGATAACTTAAAGGGTAATTGAGCGGTTCAAAAAAGGTTGCCCATCTCTGTCACTTTAGACTTTTAGAGGAAGGTGCCGTGGTAATTGTAGTCTTTTATAATCTGTTGACTACAGACGTCACGATGAAATGGCCTTTTTTCATAAAAAAAAAAAATACAGGATCAGAGTCTTGAAGCAAAAATTAATTACATTTCTATAAAGTTTTTAATGAAAGGTATTTGTTTCAGTTCAACTGGAGACCAACGAAGTGGAAGCTGAGGCGTCACGTCACCAGAAAGTGGTCCACGACTGGATCAACGAGATGGATAACGTTCGCCACGACGGGATGAATGAGACGGATAACGTTCGCCACGACGGGATCAACGAGACGGATAACGTTCGCCACGATGGGATCAACGAGACGGATAACGTTCGCCACGACGGGTTCAACGAGACGGATAACGTTCACCACGACGGGATCAACGAGACGGATAACGTTCGCCACAACGGGATCAACGAGACGGATAACGTTCGTCACGACGGGATCAACGAGACGGATAACGTTCGTCACGACGGGATCAACGAGACTGATAACGTTCGCCACGACTGGGTCAACGAGACGGATAACGTTCAGCAAGACTGGGTCAACGAGACGGATAACGTTCGCCACTACGGGATCAACGAGACGGATAACGTTCGCCACGACGGGATCAACGAGACGGATAACGTTCGCCACGACAGAATCAACGAGACGGATAACGTTCGCCACGACGGAATCAACGAGACGGATAACGTTCGCCACGACTGGGTCAACGAGACGGATAACGTTCGCCACGACTGGGTCAACCAGACGGATAACGTTCGCCACGACGGGATCAACGAGACGGATAACGTTCGCCACGACGGGATCAACGAGACGAATAACGTTCGCCACGACGGGATCAACGAGACGGATAACGTTCGCCACGACTGGGTCAACGAGACGGATAACGTTCGCCACGACTGGGTCAACGAGACGGATAACGTTCGAAACGACAGGGTCAACGAGACGGATAACATTGGAAAAGACTTGGTCAACGGGACGGATAACGTTCGCCACGACTTGGTCAACGGGACGGATAACGTTCGCCACGACTTGGTCAACGGGACGGAAAACGTTCGCCACGACGGGATCAACGGGACGGATAACGTTCGCCACGACGGGGTCAACGGGACGGATAACGTTCGCCACGACGGGATCAACGGGACGGATAACGTTCGCCACGACGGGATCAACGGGACGGATAGCGTTCGCCACGACTAGGTCAACGAGACGGATAACGTTCGCCACGACGGGGTCAACGAGACGCCGATTATCGAGCTTTTATCTTTGCCATAAAATAAAACTTTCATTAATAAATCGGTTTTCTTTGCCAAATATCAAAACTTTATTTTTAGAGTATCTTATACTATTATTAGTGTATTTCTGCTTTAAAATGTCCTTAATATTCAAATGTGATAGAACTGCTGGTAAAACATCAGTTTTTTTAATCCATTAGTCAAACTTGGATTCTTTTTGTTCAATAACATGTCATCTTTTAGACCAGTGGAAGGAACTTATAGAATCTGTATTTAGGGTTTTCTTTTACAAAATGTCCGTAGACCTAAATATTTAAAATGCAATGGGAAGAAATGCTCCTTCAAGACGGGAAGGATATAAATCATGATTTATTTATAAAATATCTGTTTCAGTGCAAACACTTGCAAAATATAATTTGGTCGCCAAGCAGTCATTACTCTTCTAAAGAGAAACTTCAGTATTTTTCCTGAACAGTGTCCCATGTCTATTGGGGAAACAGTTTTTGAAATGAGTCCAGTATTATCTAAGCAACAAAAAGCATAATAGGGGCTCTTGAGAGCAAAGATACCCTGAAATAAACATGTGAACGGTAACTCTCACTCAATACCGAACCAATTATACATTTGGGGTTGACAAATAATGAAGTTTCCCGTTTTAAAATACATACATTATATTAGAGTGGAGTTCATTATGTATAGCATCTAATAGAGAATTGTCTTTAATGTTGGCATGTCAGGAAACTTAGTTTTTCAGTGCTTTGGATTGATTGGAAGTTGAACGAAAACTAAAAGCTTTAACGGGTAAACTGCAGTACCTAATAGCTTTTATTACGTATCATTTAATGTCATTTCTGTCATTGATCCCAGACAGGACGATATGAAATGTTGTCATCTTCAGGTTATTTTCCAGCCACCTGTAGCATTTCCTCCACAGTCAGCAGTTTCTCGGGGTTTCCCGATCGCCGCCCCCCTCCGAACTTCCTCACTGTCAATTGTCTCCCACTCGGAGAAAGTCACTGGTTTCACTCCTGCAGGACACGAAATCAGAGTCAGTAACATGCATTTACTAAATTAACCCTGAGCCTCGGAATCGAATTAGATCTTAAATTGTGTTTTAAGGCATATAGCATATTTATTTATTTCTAAATATCAGTATATAGTGTGTAGCCCAAACACACAGAGTAAGACCTTTAAGGACTAAAATGTCCTTAAGTGCATAACATCTGACTTTATCCATCAGATTCTCTCATTTTTGCCCTATGGGATAAATACATGCTATGTTCCTGGTTCCCAAAAACATTGGACTCCTTTGTTTACTTCCAGAACATAGTCACATCACTACGAAACACTCACGCTCCTATTGGCTAGAGCTCCAACACATTGTACGTGTTAGGCTAAGGGGCAGGACAGCTCTATACACCTGAACATCAGCAGGAGAGGACTCTTTAAAGTAGAGACACTACTGATATACACCTGAACATCAGCAGGAGAGGACTCTTTAAAGTAGAGACACTACATACTGATATACACCTGAACATCAGCGGGAGAGGACTCTTTAAAGTAGAGACACTACATACTGATATACACCTGAACATCAGCAGGAGAGGACTCTTTAAAGTAGAGACACTACATACTGATATACACCTGAACATCAGCAGGAGAGGACTCTTTAAAGAAGAGAAACTACATACTGATAAACACCTGAACATCAGCAGGAGAGGACTCTTTAAAGAAGAGAAACTACATACTGATAAACACCTGAACATCAGCAGGAGAGGACTCTTTAAAGAAGAGAAACTACATACCGATAAACACCTGAAAATGAGGAGATTAGGGCCACTTTAATCGAAGCACAGTGTAAATTAATTAAAGGGACAGCAGGAACCTCTGTTTTCCAGCAGAGCGTTGATGCTTTGTGATCCCGGCTTCGCAGCCGATGTGTTCAACGTTCCAGAGTCCATGTCCTCCAGCACGGATCGAACCGTGTCAAAACTATTGTTCAAAGTGGTCGCGATCACACCAGTGGGGTCTGTTATCAGCCAGCCACTACAGTAGAGACCTAGAAAGAAAGATAAAGGACATTTATTTTTCACTTCATGCCTGTGGAACACTACAATCACACCATTTCATTTATACCACTAAGTGTCTCTACAGGCAAAAATACCCATAAAAAATGAAAAATAATTCATAAAGAATTATTTTTATGCATTTTATTTTTAGTTTCTTCGTAGCATCATTATTGTTACTGTGAGAGAATATTTTAATCCGATCTTGATTGTATAGAATTTCTCAGCTTTTCTGAGAATCTGCCTTATTGCAAACATGCTTTTCGTTAAAGTCATATGATCCTCTCTGTAAGTTGAGGTCACAGGTCAAGAAGCTTCTCTGCTCTTCCTGTGGGGGAGGGTTTCCTTTTATCTCTACTTGTGAGACAAACAGGCCTTTTGTCCCGACATCTGGCATTCATTAAAGGAAAGCCCGCGTTTCTAAGGCCCCTCCCTTTCTCATGTAAGGTCCTGTGTTTCTGGCTTTGTCTTTAGAGATGGCTTGGTGGCTGCACGGACAATGTGAAACCATGTAATCTCTCCGGCTGTATTTTCGTACTCTTTAATAAACTCTCAGTGTTTTGGCTAACGACGATCCAGTCTCCATAATTTCACCTCAATATTGCTGTACAGAAGTTTTCCTCACAGATTTGCGTCACGAACAGGATACCAAAAGATCTTCAGAACTGGTAAGTGTAATTTCAAATCTATATTTGGACATTGCCTTACCAGACTCTGTGATTGACGGTATCATAAATTACCTGTGAAACTGAGCAGATGCAATTTTTTTGGGTATCTCTATTTACATCTGTGGTATTTTTTTTATGATAACCTGGGGAATCGGTGTCAAATGGGGATTCTGTCCTGGCCGATTTTCCCTGTGATTGGAACTGAGTGCTGTTCTTTCATTTCTGATGCTACACCTGAAGTTATGGATATGGCTCATGATACTGCTAGGGGAATAAACGAATTGCATGAAACTCATGGGTTTACATTTGGGGATTTAAGTGGAACCTTTGGATCCTGGGGAGCGGGGTTGGTTAAATTTGTTGTTACTGTTTCAGTGTTTATCTTGGTTGTGCTAATCCTAGTGATCTGTTTGATCACTGTAGTTAAATTAGCCATACAAAGGGTTGCCAAGACTGCCCTCCAGGCCCCACAGAGGCTAGTGGGGTATTCAACTGTAGATGACACAATGTTGATGTATGACGCTGAGCTCCCAGATCCCTGGGTCTCCATCGCGGTTTCTGTACCATGGGTACCTCCATTCAGCGATTGACAAATTGATTACAGTTGATACTCTGAATAAAGAACAGATGTTTTGATATTGATTACAGTTGATACTCTGAATTAAAGAACAAATGTCTGATTTTTCCTTTCAGGTTGTTATACAATAAAATGTCTGATTCTTCCTTTTCAGATTTTGAACAAATGTATTTGAATGAAATATATGTACTACTAAGTGCCTTACTCTTGAATAAAACGTAATGAAGTAAACGTAATTAATGTTAAAGATTGAGGACACTGTAACGTTACAGATTACAGATTGATCGATTCATCACTGTGAATTTATACCTTAACTGGGAATCTTAGCTGGATCTCTCATGATTCTGATTTTATACCTCAATTGGATTTCTTATAATCCTAATATAATCCTAAATCTTTGAGATGTAAACTGATTTAGAATTTGTGTTTAATGAATGAGATTAACTGAGTGATAAATGATAAAAGATCTTATTTTTGAAACATATATTTTGTTATTATATTTTTGTATTTCATGTGTGTTTATTATTGTGCTTTTTGACAAATGATGCCAAACACTGAAGAGAGATGATTTTTCTATTATGATTGACTGTATTCAATCATGGTGATTGGAATGTGTTCAATCTTGTTTACTTTTGATAATTGATGTATGTGAGTCCACCCAATTCTGAAGATGCTTATTGATTTAAGTATTGTCTGAAATATTCGTAGACTAATGTTAATTGGTTATCATAAATTGATAAAAAGAATGGACTGTGAGAGAATATTTTAATCCGATCTTGATTGAATAGATTTTCTCAGCTTTTCTGAGAATCTGTCTTATTGCAAACATGCTTTTCGTTAAAGTCATATGATCCTCTCTGTAAATTGAGGTCACAGGTCAAGAAGCTTCTCTGCTCTTCCTGTGGGGGAGGGTTTCCTTTTCTCTCTACTTGTGAGACAAACAGGCCTTTTGTCCCGACATCTGGCATTCATTAAAGGAAAGCCCGCGTTTCTAAGGCCCCTCCCTTTCTCATGTAAGGTCCTGTGTTTCTGGCTTTGTCTTCAGAGATGGCTTGGTGGCTGCACGGACAGTGTGAAACCATGTAATCTCTCCGGCTGTATTTTCGTACTCTTTAATAAACTCTCAGTGTTTTGGCTAACGACGATCCAGTCTCCATCATTTCACCTCAATATTACTGTACAGAAGTTTTCCTCACAGTTACGTCTTAAAAATGCAAGTTTCATGAGCAATCAGGTATTTTAGGTGAGGCATGACAGGAAGAAGGCTTTAAAATAACCCTGTTTTCTTCTCTTCTACAAAATATGTGTTTAGGGAAGGGGGTTGTAAAATGTTGTAATTGCATTTTTTGTTTTCTGAAGAGGAGGGATATTTTGGATATTTACTATAACTTTTTCAGAGTTCTTACCTTGTGTGAAATTGTTTTTAGGCAACAATATAAAATGTTAATACAGATCTTTGATTTTCAGGGGGAGGTCTTGTTATTTGTTGTAGTTGCTATACCCTCTCAAATGCAATATTATTTTATTGATTTGAACATAATGTGAATTTAAAATGATGGTCTCTACTAATCATAAATGCACAACAAGCTCCATGAAAAACTCCTCATTCCCAGAGTTTAATCTCAGATAAATGGTGTTTTCCTCTGTGCAGAGAGACAATTAGTGCTGATCAGTAGCAGCTGGAGGTTTCCCTCCTTTAAAGCTGCCTGGTACTCAGGCAACACTCTCTTGGAAAACTGCAGAGATGGCAGCTGTTTGGATGTACGTCTGTGTAGTGATGGCGAGATGAAGCCTTATGAAGCTTTGAAGCTTTCCAGCCTTCCAGCCAATTGGTTCGCAAAAGGGTTCATCTCATGAGGCTTCATCATGGGCTTCATTTGAACACAAACCCCCTGTTGGTCAAAGTGTGTAAAACAGGCAGATTGGACATCTCAACAGTGTGCTCTCTCATACCGAGTTCCCAATGAGTAAAGCCTTAGAATAACTCTAAACAACGAACATTAAATCATATTTTCATGTTAACAATATTGTTTTTATTCCAGTTGAATGATTGTGATTGAGAAGCCTAAGGAGGCTGGTAAACATTACAAATAGGGATTTGTATTCCTTAATAATATTCATAAACGTAACCATGTTGTAGCCTGAGAAAGGCTAAACCATATCAAAGAATACATTTATTAACTACATTATCTCATTTAGCTGTAGCTTTTATAAACAACAAAAAAGACGTATTGACGAGTCGTTGAACCAGAGACCCTGCGATCGTGAGTCAACTGCTTTCCAGCTGAGCCACAGCACACACGTTGAATCTCCCTGAAAATACTGTAACATATTTATTCCTGTATTTATTAATTCATGTTTTTTTTCCTACATTTATTTATGCTTGTATCTATTTATACTTATGACATGTTCCGACCTCTATATGGGTGAGGGTCTGAGCTCTCTTGATTCCATCGTGTCACCGGACCCGGGTACAGGAGGGGTAATATGGTTCTTATTATACATCCATTGGTATTATGAGCGTTGTGGTTCAACGGTTCAACCGATCTGAATCGCTTCCTGAAGCAGTCACGTGGTATCGACAGGCAGCGAGGCTTCGTTTGTCATCGATGTCGTCACTGGCCCAAAACGATACAAGCCTCGATACATGCTTCACAAAAAGCTTCGGGGATTACTCGACACACGCTCCGAAGCCTCGGCGCAATACGTAACATCACTACATCTGTGTGCTGACTGTTTGTCTGGCCAGAGGTATTTACCTGTTTGATAATTGTGTTAAAGATGAAGGAATAATGTTTGATTTAACAGCATGTTTCCTGTCCACAGTCTCTGGTTTTCCAGCTGGTGAATATAAGCTGCAGAGGAGACTGAGAGTTGAAAACATTTGATTGTATGCAGTGTTTCTTCTCTCTGTCTGACACTAACCTTTAATTATACTGTGTCCTACAGATCTGTCTCCCAATGAGATCTCCTTAAAGAAAGCCTTTGCACCTTTCCAGTCGATGGAGTCCATGTTAGACCAAGATGCTCGAGAAGGTGAGCCCTAAAGACTAAAAGGTCAACAGTATGTGCCGCATTAAAGTGGTGAAAATGATCTGAAAGCTAGGAAATGAGATGAACTCAAGATATTTAAACCGTGTAGAAAAGGGTTTAAAACATTATGATATCTGTATGTCTTATACCAAGTTAAGACACCCAGCCCTTGAGGAACACTATGGGGTGATAATGCTTTAAACTGGTTTTAAAGACTTGAAATTGGGAAGATTTTTGTATTTGATGGCCATCCCATGATATATTGTGCATGTTGATGCCATGCGTTTGAGAAATGTCGTGCCAAATTGAACAACTTTGAGAATTGATCTTAAAAACGGTCTTCAATCGAACAAATGCCACATTAGAAAAAGCAAGAATTAAAAGAAAACTACAGAACAATTCACGTTGTGATTTCAGTCGATGTATAACATCACGTGATTTATTTTGGTTCTTATTTCGTTAATCAATCCTTCTTTCTTTCAGTACAACTGGAAACCAATGACGTGGAAGCTGATGCGTCTGGTCACCAGAATCCTGAACAAAAGCCCCAGAGCGTCAACGAGACAACAAATGTCCAGAACCAGGTCGTAACAAGGGACAACGGCACGGAGGGGGGCGTCCAGAACCGGGTCGTCATTAGGGGAAATTCCACTGCGGGGCGTGACCTAAAATGGGTCATCATAGGAGGCGACTCCACAACTGAGGACGTCCAGAACCGGGTCGTCATTAGGGGAAACGCCACGGCGGGGAGCGTCCAGAACTTGGTCATCATTAAGGACAAAGCCAAGACGGGGGGCGTCCAGAACCTGATCGTCATTAGCGAACCCGACAGCAGAGGCTGTCCAGAAACCGGATCGTCGTTAGGGGAGTGGCCAAGGAGGGGGACGTCCAAAAATGGGTCGTCATTGGGGTAGACTCCACGACTGGGGACGTCCAGAACCGGTTTGTCATTTGGGGCGAAGCAACGACTGGGGGTGTCCAGCAGAACCTGGTTCCCATGGACAACGGCACGACGGGGGGCGTCCAGCAGAACAACGGCACGACGGGGGGCGTCCAGCAGAACAACGGCACGACGGGGGGCGTCCAGCAGAACAACGGCACGACGGGGGGCGTCCAGCAGAACAACGGCACGACGGGGGGCGTCCAGCAGAACAACGGCACGACGCGGGGCGTCCAGCAGAACCTGGTTCCCAGAGACACCGGCACGACGGGGGGCGTCCAGCAGAACAACGGCACGACGGGGGGCGTCCAGCAGAACCACGGCACGACGGGGGGCGTCCAGCAGAACAACGGCACGACGGGGGGCGTCCAGCAGAACAACGGCACGACGGGGGGCGTCCAGCAGAACAACGGCACGACGGGGGGCGTCCAGCAGAACAACGGCACGACGGGGGGCGTCCAGCAGAACAACGGCACGACGCGGGGCGTCCAGCAGAACAACGGCACGACGCGGGGCGTCCAGCAGAACCTGGTTCCCAGAGACAACGGCACGACGGGGGGCGTCCAGCAGAACAACGGCACGACGGGGGGCGTCCAGCAGAACAACGGCACGACGGGGGGCGTCCAGCATGAGCACAAAGGTGAGCTCTAAAGGCCAAAAAGACAACAGTATGTGTCGCATAAAAGTGGTGTAAAAGATCTGAAATCTGTGATATGTATGATTCATTTGAAACACAGCAATGTCAAGCTAATCGTGTGTATACGAGCTAAAACAAACCACTTGCATGTCTTATAAGTTAATGCAGCAATGTTTGGTTTCTGAATTCACTTCCAACATCGCTCATTTTTTTACAAAAACAGGATTTATGAAGTAACCAAGCCCTTGAGGAACTATTACAGAATTCATGCTGTGATTTCAGTCTAGAGAACATCATGTATTATCTTGACGTCCATCATTTATGACGCAAATGTTTTTTCAGTACTCCTGGATACCCATAAAGTAGACGACCAGATGTTGAACGGGACGATGAGCGACGAGGAAAAGTTGAACGGGACGATGAGCAACGAGCAGTTGTTGAACGGGACGATGAGCGACGAGGAAAATTCAATGGGACGAGGAAAAGTAAAAGTTCAACGGGACGATGAGCGAGGAGATATTCAATACTGCATAGATTCATCTCGTATATTTCGACTGCCTTGGAGAGCTTGATATCTGAGACGTTATCTTAGCAATATAATAAAACGTGTATACATTTCTTAAATAACAGTGTGTCAATCCAATGTTTGTATTGCAATGCTTGGCTCTTATCATGCATACATCTTCCCTTAACAGTCCAATAAAAGCTCAGCTGGACTAGAACAGTCTTTTAAAAACTCTCATACTACATAGGATTAGCAGACATTGGTCATGTCAGTAAAAGGGAGAAGATTAAACGTGCAATATTTTGAGAAATGTTCATTAGAAAACCTTGCCCTCCTTCCAAATGCAGGCTTTATTGCAGGTTAGTCTGAAGTCCGTATGCACTTCTATGTGCTGGACTATAACAAGATGGTAAAAAGGTGGACTCTAATAACAATTTAGCCTCAAAAGAAAAATCAGGAATATAAACTTGGTATACCCAATTCAGGGTTTCACAATCTTCTAAACCTGTCACTCAAAATAGAAAGTTTATTTTCTGCATTTATTTTCAATCTGTATTTGCCAGATAGAAACTTACATTTCTAAAATAACCATATCCTGCTGACGACTTTTCAAATCGACCAATCAGAATAAAGTATTACAGGAGAGAGTTGTTAATTTTATTTTATTTTGTATTGCATTTTTTCTTTTCTGAAGAGGAAGGAAGTTTTTATGGAGCTTTTTCAGAGTTTTTAAATAGTGTCAGATTGTATATATATTATATATATATGTATGTCTAGAAAGGTTTGGCCTTAATCATGCAGACATGTTTAAATATAATATATACGATTTGTAATGGGTGGGATTGATATAAAGTTGGCATGTCTGTAAAAGGGAGAAAAGTAAAAAAACAATATATGAATATTTAATGTGAATTTAAAATGATGGTCTCTACTAATCATAAATGCACAACAAGCTCCATGAAAAACTCCTCATTCTCAGAGTTTAATCTCAGATAAATGGTGTTTTCCTCTGTGCAGATACAATCAGTGCTGATCAGTAGCAGCTGCTGGAGGTTTCCCTCCTTTAAAGCTGCCTGGTGCTCAGGCAACACTCTCTTGGAAAACTGCAGAGATGGCAGCTGTTTGGATGCTCGTCTGTGTGCTGACTGTTTGTCTGGCCAGAGGTATTTACCTGTTTGATAATTGTGTTGAAGATGAAGGAATAATGTTTGATTTAACAGCATGTTTCGTGTCCAGTCTCTGGTTTTCCAGCTGGTGAATATAAGCTGCAGAGGAGACTGAGAGTTGAAACATTTGATTGTATGCAGTGTTTCTTCTCTCTGTCTGACACTAACCTTTAATTGTACTGTGTCCTACAGATCTGTCTCCCAATGAGATCTCCTTAAAGAAAGCCTTTCAACTTTTCCAGTCGATGGAGTCCATGTTGGAGCGAGACGCTGGCCATGGTGAGTCATGTATTTTCTCTTTTACTGATCTTCATGGGATAAGATAAAGTCAACAGATGCTATATTAAAAACACTTTTGAGGTACTTTGCCATTTTAAAAACAATTGTAATAGAGTACAAGTATAAAGGGGAAATATTGCCACCTAACTTAATTTACCTCACAGTTTTAGTAACTTTAAAAACATTTTCAAAATGATTTATTTAAAATTAAACTACAACAGATTACCAAAAGCTGTTTTGTTAAGGCTTGTATAACTTGATAACTTAAAGGGTAATTGAGCGGTTCAAAAAAGGTTGCCCATCTCTGTCACTTTAGACTTTTAGAGGAAGGTGCCGTGGTAATTGTAGTCTTTTATAATCTGTTGACTACAGACGTCACGATGAAATGGCCTTTTTTCATAAAAAAAAAAATACAGGATCAGAGTCTTGAAGCAAAAATTAATTACATTTCTATAAAGTTTTTAATGAAAGGTATTTGTTTCAGTTCAACTGGAGACCAACGAAGTGGAAGCTGAGGCGTCACGTCACCAGAAAGTGGTCCACGACTGGATCAACGAGATGGATAACGTTTGCCACGACGGGATGAATGAGACGGATAACGTTCGCCACGACGGGATCAACGAGACGGATAACGTTCGCCACGATGGGATCAACGAGACGGATAACGTTCGCCACGACGGGTTCAACGAGACGGATAACGTTCACCACGACGGGATCAACGAGACGGATAACGTTCGCCACGACGGGATCAACGAGACGGATAACGTTCGTCACGACGGGATCAACGAGACGGATAACGTTCGTCACGACGGGATCAACGAGACGGATAACGTTCGTCACGACGGGATCAACGAGACGGATAACGTTCGCCACGACTGGGTCAACGAGACGGATAACGTTCAGCAAGACTGGGTCAACGAGACGGATAACGTTCGCCACTACGGGATCAACGAGACGGATAACGTTCGCCACGACGGGATCAATGAGACGGATAACGTTCGCCACGACGGAATCAACGAGACGGATAACGTTCGCCACGACGGAATCAACGAGACGGATAACGTTCGCCACGACGGGGTCAACGAGACGGATAACGTTCGCCACGACTGGGTCAACCAGACGGATAACGTTCGCCACGACGGGATCAACGAGACGGATAACGTTCGCCACGACGGGATCAACGAGACGAATAACGTTCGCCACGACGGGATCAACGAGACGGATAACGTTCGCCACGACGGGATCAACGAGACGGATAACGTTCGCCACGACGGGTTCAACGAGACGGATAACGTTCACCACCACGGGATCAACGAGACGGATAACGTTCGCCACGACGGGATCAACGAGACGGATAACGTTCGTCACGACGGGATCAACGAGACGGATAACGTTCGCCACGACGGGATCAACGAGACGGATAACGTTCGCCACGACTGGGTCAACGAGACGGATAACGTTCAGCAAGACTGGGTCAACGAGACGGATAACGTTCGCCACTACGGGATCAACGAGACGGATAACGTTCGCCACGACGGGATCAACGAGACGGATAACGTTCGCCACGACGGAATCAACGAGACGGATAACGTTCGCCACGACGGAATCAACGAGACGGATAACGTTCGCCACGACGGGGTCAACGAGACGGATAACGTTCGCCACGACTGGGTCAACCAGACGGATAACGTTCGCCACGACGGGATCAACGAGACGGATAACGTTCGCCACGACGGGATCAACGAGACGAATAACGTTCGCCACGACGGGATCAACGAGACGGATAACGTTCGCCACGACTGGGTCAACGAGACGGATAACGTTGGAAACGACTTGGTCAACGGGACGGATAACGTTCGCCACGACTTGGTCAACGGGACGGATAACGTTCGCCACGACTTGGTCAACGGGACGGAAAACGTTCGCCACGACGGGATCAACGGGACGGATAACGTTCGCCACGACGGGGTCAACGGGACGGATAACGACGGGATCAACGGGACGGATAACGTTCGCCACGACGGGATCAACGGGACGGATAGCGTTCGCCACGACTAGGTCAACGAGACGGATAACGTTCGCCACGACGGGGTCAACGAGACGCCGATTATCGAGCTTTTATCTTTGCCATAAAATAAAACTTTCATTAATAAATCGGTTTTCTTTTCCAAATATCAAAACTTTATTTTTAGAGTATCTTATACTATTATTATTGTATTTCTGCTTTAAAATGTCCTTAATATTCAAATGTGATAGAACTGCTGGTAAAACATCAGTTTTTTTAATCCATTAGTCAAACTTGGATTCTTTTTGTTCAATAACATGTCATCTTTTAGACCAGTGGAAGGAACTTATAGAATCTGTATTTAGGGTTTTCTTTTACAAAATGTCCGTAGACCTAAATATTTAAAATGCAACGGGAAGAAATGCTCCTTCAAGACGGGAAGGATATAAATCATGATTTATTTATAAAATATCTGTTTCAGTGCAAACACTTGCAAAATATAATTTGGTCCCCAAGCAGTCATTGCTCTTCTAAAGAGAAACTTCAGTATTTTTCCTGAACAGTGTCCCATGTCTATTGGGGAAACAGTTTTTGAAATGAGTCCAGTATTATGTAAGCAACAAAAAGCATAATAGGGGCTCTTGAGAGCAAAGATACCCTGAAATAAACATGTGAACGGTAACTCTCACTCAATACCGAACCAATTATACATTTGGGGTTGACAAATAATGAAGTTTCCCGTTTTAAAATACATACATTATATTAGAGTGGAGTTCATTATGTATAGCATCTAATAGAGAATTGTCTTTAATGTTGGCACGTCAGGAAACTTAGTTTTTCAGTGCTTTGGATTGATTGGAAGTTGAACGAAAACTAAAAGCTTTAACGGGTAAACTGCAGTACCTAATAGCTTTTATTACGTATCATTTAATGTAATTTCTGTCATTGATCCCAGACAGGACGGTATGAAATGTTGTCGTCTTCAGGTTATTTTCCAGCCACCTGTAGCATTTCCTCCACAGTCAGCAGTTTTTCTCGGGGTTTCCCGATCGCCGCCCCCCTCCGAACTTCCTCACTGTCAATCTTCTCCCACTCGGAGAAAGTCACTGGTTTCACTCCTGCAGGACACGAAATCAGAGTCAGTAACATGCATTTACTAAATTGACCCTGAGCCTCGGAATCGAATTAGATCTTAAATTATGTTTTAAGGCATATAGCACATTTTTTTATTTCTAAATATCAGTATATAGTGTGTAGCCCAAACACACAGAGTAAGACCTTTAAGGACTAAAATGTCCTTAAGTGCATAACATCTGACTTTATCCATCAGATTCTCTCATTTTTTCTCCTGAAAATGAGGAGAATAGGGCCACTTTAATCGAAGCACAGTGTAAATTAATTAAAGGGACAGCAGGAACCTCTGTTTTCCAGCAGAGCGTTGATGCTTTGTGATCCCGGCTTCGCAGCCGATGTGTTCAACGTTCCAGAGTCCATGTCCTCCAGCATGGATCGAACCGTGTCAAAACTATTGTTCAAAGTGGTCGCTATCACACCAGTGGGGCCTGTTTTCAGCCAGCCACTACAGTAGAGACCTAGAAAGAAAGATAAAGGACATTTATTTTTCACTTCATGTCTGTGGAACACTACAATCACACCATTTCATTTATACCACTAAGTGTCTCTACAGGCAAAAATACCCATAAAAAATGAAAAATAATTCATAAAGAATTATTTTTATGCATTTTATTTTTAGTTTCTTCGTAGCATCATTATTGTTACGTCTTAAAAATGAGTCATTACAAAAGCTAAATAAAATGACAAAAGTAGGCTAAAAAACTAGTTTCTGTGTTCAAAGAAATCCGATTTGAGTGTCTGAATTAAGACAAAATGCATTTTAAAGCACCATATATTTGCAAAATCTGCAGTTAATGTGTTTTTTACTGTCCAAATTCAGAAAAAACTATCAGAAAATGCTAAAACATGGATTAAGGCAGTCTGAACAAGGCCTGAGTACCTGGAGCTTCTTGAATCCGGCCCATGTTGTTGGGCACGATGGCTCTGTGGGAGTCAAACGGCACCGAGGGGTCGATGGAGAGGCTCTTATATCCGATGCTGCTGATAATCAGTCCACAGCTCACATCCTCCATCTCTCCGGTCAACACCGCCCGGGCTTCCTCGCCTGATCCCTGCTCATAGAAACCACTTTTACTATCTTTAACCAGGACCATACAGAGCTGCAGGGATGTGGTATTTCTGTTGTGGACCCTGAACGCAGCATCTCCCTGGTTCCCTCCACAAAAATCCAATGTGTTTTACCATTTAATATTTATAATACTTACACGTTTAGTTTAGCAGGATAATCTCCACATATTAACCAACCCAGTCTCAATGCATTTCGTGTTATAGTCACGAAATGTATTTAATCTATTGATTCGTGTTCAACAACACGATTCTCGCATTTTTTACGATTTTAAAAGCAATGTATTTCTATTGGTAGTATGTTTTGTGCCTACACCACGTATTTATGTCCGGTCAGGTCTTGGAATACCAAAAGCTGTGTGGTTCATAAAAACATTTTCTTACTCAATATCTTATCCTAACCCTTTTATTTTAAATTGTATAATGTCGGAGTTTTTTTGCCGTCCACGAGGAAAATAAATGGGGCTCAGAGCCTCAGAATACAAATTTGTTATTATTTGGTGCAGGCACGAAACATACTACCAATAGCAGTGGCGAGCCGTCAGGGCCCTCCAGGCCCTCTGTGAGGGCCTAAGATATTCCAAAAAATAATATTTGAAAACATTAAAAAAACAACATTTTTTTTTAAATATTTTTTTTTATATTTTGTTGTTGTCACATTTTTCATTAGTTTTACAAAAATAACTTGATTTAATTGGAAATTATTTGAAATTATTTGAAATAACATTTCCAAAGAAATAAATCCTTCGAATCTGCCTGTTCAGTTTCTGTTTGAATGTGAAGGGTTAAATCAATCAATCAATCAATGTTTATTTATATAGCCCAATATCACAAATGTTAGATTTGTCTCAGTGGACTTCACAGTGTGTACATAATATCAGTATGACAATACGACACCCTCTGTCCTTAGACTCTCTGTCCTTAGACCCTCTGTCCTTAGATCCTCTGTCCTTAGATCCTCACATCGTACAAGGAAAAACTTCCGGAGAAAACCCATTAATAATTCGTTAAATTAAAGAAGCTCCTTTAGCCGTCTCTGTGAGTTATGTGAAGACGAGAGAGCTTGTTGGTCCCTCTCTACATTCACAGAGGGCCAGCTATAGTAACTCAACGAGAGAGTAATGTCAAATGACAGTACAATTGACCAATCATATCTTCCCTCTAAATGGGTGGGCTTTATTTTCGCGGACTTTATGACAAGTTCCGCCCGCTGTGAGGTCTATGCAAGTGGTGCAGTGACGCATCCTAAAACCCGGAAGTAAGCTGCGCTCGGATTCCCTCGACAGAAAGCAACGGGATTTCTCCATAGGGTTTTGGAAGATAACTCGAAATAAGGTCTGTGGAAAACGAACCTGTTAGATAAATGCACGTTTTGTTCAGCCGGATAATATCCACATGTCTACCCTACTTTTATTATTTTCGAATCATAAATGTAATCGATAGATTTATGATCGATAGATTTATGATTAGCATACGTTTGTTCATGATGGCTCACTTCAGTGATAGTGATGACATCGTTGTGAAATTATTAACCGAGTCATTTTCAAGATTGAGTTACAATGATAAACTGGAGTGGCAAAGGATCAGCTGCATGACCCGCCATCAAGTGCTTCATCCAAAAGGACAGGAGGATGGACTTTGTGTTTCAGTGATTTGATCATCAAAGGTAGGCCTAAGTCATTTTCAATGTGGGCCGCCGTGCCGACTTCATTCATTTGTAATTGTTACTTGGCTGTGGGTGCCCTGTCATGATAGGTGTTTATATAAATGGTGTTGTTTTGTGTGGTAGAGGGTCGCTGTCATTGATGCGTTTTGCACCCCGGGCCGCTGTTTTGATATTCCGCTGAAGTATACGTTGAGACGTAATATCTCTTCTTTTTTTCGAGGGAAGGGGGGTCAGAGGGCCTAGGTATAAAAGTCACGGCTCGCCACTGACCAATAGAAATACATTGCTTCTAAAATCGTTCTATGTCAGAATACTGAAATCTGTATTTTTTCAAATCAGTTTTTCCTTCTAATTTGTTATTATTTACATTGCTTTTAAAATCATTCTGTGTGACACGGAAAAAATGGCGAAATCGTGTTGGTGAACACGAATCAATAGATTAAATTAATTTCTTGACTATAACACGAAATGCCGTGAGACTGTGTTGTATTAACACCACTTTATGACTTTTTTATGTAAAAAGCTTACATTAGGCAATAAAGGAACTACAGCACGGTCACATGACTTCACGTCTCCACCGCTAAGCTAAAGGTGGCTAATGTTGGGCTATAAAGGAACTACAGCACGGTCACATGACTTCACGTCACCACCGCTAAGTTAAAGACGGCTAATGTTGAGCTATAAAGGAACTACAGCACAGTCACATGACTTCACGTCTCCACCACTAAGCTAAAGGTGGCTAATGTTGGGCTATAAAGGAACTACAGCACGGTCACATGACTTCACATCACCACCGCTAAGCTAAAGGTGGCTAATGTTGGGCTATAAAGGAACTACAGCAAGGTCACATGACTCATTTAGACACTTGGTAAAGACTGACTCATTTCCTGGTTTTAGGACTTACTCCTGCACCATTTTCCTTTTTGAAACGGTTTACCTCCAGATTGTTGACCGCCAACCGGATGCCAGCCATCCTGCTGCTGCGTTCAGGGTCGGCCAGGATTTCCACTGGGCTCCGGTAGAAGCGAAGGCCCCAGACGCGGGAGGCCTTTTCCCGCCTCTCATGCTCCTTTTCTCCCGGGGTCTCCATGGCCGTCTTCAGCATGAGCTCCGTCAGACGCTTCCTGGGCCTCGGCAAATCTGAAGCAGATATATTTACATAATATTTCTTAGGAAAAATCTCCCTGGTCCCCGGCTTGAGCTTCAACCTCAGGATCCATGTATCTGTGATCCTCTTCAGAATGGAAGTAGTCATCACATACAGAGCATCAACTAGTTCCTGAACAGTGTCCTTCACATGCTGATATCCAAGAGAGGGAGTTACACAGTCACAAGGTGGAGGAATAGAAAGCAGTATTCAATGTTTACTTCAGATTAGCTCCACGTCAGAAATGAGCATGCTTGATGTCTCTCTCCATAGAGGCTGAATCATCATGTTAATCACATAGCTATCATCTGCCTCAAACAGTCCTGATGCTCTTCTAGGGTCATCACACATCCTGTCATGTTCACAGCTACAGTTGATACCTTTGTTATCATGTTACTCTCATACTGGAAGAGGACATTCAGGATTTATCAAGTATTCTTATGACACTGTATTCATATTTATTTAATCTGTATTCAACCCTAATATTCCTTAAACCCTGTACATCAGGGGTGTCCAAACTTTTTTCACCGAGGGCTACATACAGAAAGATATACGAAGGTCTGGAAGAAAATATGAGGGTAGATTTTCAAGCTTGTTGTGGACATGTGTTATTGGGGGGGGGTTTTTTCAACTTAAAGTTGAAAACATGATCTAACAAATCTAATTGACTGAATTTATTAGAAAATTGGGCTCTTATTAACACATGACTACTGCCTAATATATTTGAACATATATATTTAAGAAGTACAATATAACACAAGCAGAAGTTTATTATACTTAAGTCATTATACTTTTTTAATTTGCTGAAGGCCGATTCAAAAAGGTCTGCGGGCCGTAGTTTGGAAACCCCTGCTGTACATTATCCATAAAGGTTTTAACCTGGCATCTTATCTTTAAATATATATTTAATATTCATAGAACCATGTATCTCTTAAAGACTGTAGCCCATCATTTGTGCTGAAAAATATCACCTATCAGATTTGTATTTGCTTTGCACTTAAATGTTATTTCCTTTATATGGAAGCAGATTAGTGCCTTAGTTAAAAAACTGCATTTAAACTAATAATAATAAAATCCTGTCAATAAAGCACCCTCGCCTCTAATTAAACTAAATATATATACATATTTACACATGTCTCCTCATGTGTTCCAGTCTGTTACTGTCACTTTGTTTTTGACACTTTAAAATACTAACTATCCCTACAAAAATGCCTGTTCAAAATCAGATGTATTATTTAATAAAGAACATTTTTTCAAGTAAAAAATTAATTAATTTAAAAATTTAAAAAAAATTATTTTCTTTTCTTTTTTCAATATCGCGATAATACCGTACCGTGGACTTGTTATCGCGATATTATTATACCGTGAGTTTTTGGTATCGTTACATCCCTAATAGATACACATTTTCCTGGGTCAAAAATAAAAATGCATCAAAATAAATGTGTTTCTTATGGAGATATCCCCAATGATTATTAAATAAAAATGAATAAATCCCTGTTGCATATAGTCAACAGAAAATGATT
>NW_022990705.1:114153-175303 GCF_902827175.1 Gymnodraco acuticeps
GACGCTGCTCCTGGGCCTCGGCACAATCTGAAGCAGATATATTTACATAATATTTCTTAGGAAAAATCTCCCTGGTCCCCGGCTTGAGCTTCAACCTCAGGATCCATGTATCTGTGATCCTCTTCAGAATGGAAGTAGTCATCACATACAGAGCATCAACTAGTTCCTGAACAGTGTCCTTCACATGCTGATATCCAAGAGAGGGAGTTACACAGTCACAAGGTGGAGGAATAGAAAGCAGTATTCAATGTTTACTTCAGATTAGCTCCACGTCAGAAATGAGCATGCTTGATGTCTCTCTCCATAGAGGCTGAATCATCATGTTAATCACATAGCTATCATCTGCCTCAAACAGTCCTGATGCTCTTCTAGGTCATCACACATCCTGTCATGTTCACAGCTACAGTTGATACCTTTGTTATCATGTTACTCTCATACTGGAAGAGGACATTCAGGATTTATCAAGTATTCTTATGACACTGTATTCATATTTATTTAATCTGTATTCAACCCTAATATTCCTTAAACCCTGTACATCAGGGGTGTCCAAACTTTTTTCACCGAGGGCTACATACAGAAAGATATACGAAGGTCTGGAAGAAAATATGAGGGTAGATTTTCAAGCTTGTTGTGGACATGTGTTATTGGGGGGGGGTTTTTCAACTTAAAGTTGAAAACATGATCTAACAAATCTAATTGACTGAATTTATTAGAAAATTGGGCTCTTATTAACACATGACTACTGCCTAATATATTTGAACATATATATTTAAGAAGTACAATATAACACAAGCAGAAGTTTATTATACTTAAGTCATTATACTTTTTTAATTTGCTGAAGGCCGATTCAAAAAGGTCTGCGGGCCGTAGTTTGGAAACCCCTGCTGTACATTATCCATAAAGGTTTTAACCTGGCATCTTATCTTTAAATATATATTTAATATTCATAGAACCATGTATCTCTTAAAGACTGTAGCCCATCATTTGTGCTGAAAAATATCACCTATCAGATTTGTATTTGCTTTGCACTTAAATGTTATTTCCTTTATATGGAAGCAGATTAGTGCCTTAGTTAAAAACTGCATTTAAACTAATAATAATAAAATCCTGTCAATAAAGCACCCTCGCCTCTAATTAAACTAAATATATATACATATTTACACATGTCTCCTCATGTGTTCCAGTCTGTTACTGTCACTTTGTTTTTGACACTTTAAAATACTACTATCCTACAAAAATGCTGTTCAAATCAGATGTATTATTTAATAAAGAAAATGTTTTCAAGTAAAAAATTAATTAATTTAAAAATTTAAAAAAATTATTTTCTTTTCTTTTTTCAATATCGCGATAAATACCGTACCGTGGACTTGTTATCGCGATATTATTATACCGTGAGTTTTTGGTATCGTTACATCCCTAATAGATACACATTTTCCTGGGTCAAAAATAAAAATGCATCAAAATAAATGTTGTTTCTTATGGAGATATCCCAAATGATTATTAAATAAAAATGAATAAATCCCTGTTGCATATAGTCAACAGAAAATGTATTTGTTGTTGTGTTATTTTGTTAATTTCTGTTGTATAATTAGGTAGTTTTCACTTCCTAGTCAGAAATCCACATTTGTGTACACTTTTTTGCATTTAATACAGCTACAAATTGACAGAAAAGTCAAATTACACCATTTAGTTTGCATGAATAAGACTAAAATGCTTCTAGAAGTATTCCTGATTAAACCTAGACTAAAGATTTTGTTTGATAAAGTTGGTTTTGGTTTTGCAAACCCCTGGTCTTCATGCTTTTCCTGTAACTGGATTAACATTGAAAACAAAGCCTCCTTCACCTATCATGATTGAAATAGACAAGATCAAGGTTCCTAAAAGTAGCTTTGAACACGGACATGTTGACAAGAAACAGACTGGAGAACCAGCAGGAAGTGAAGCAATGTGGACGTATTTTAGATACCACAAAAGATCAGTTTAAGAGCATGCTACATTTAGAATATGTTCATGCAGCAGTTACCTGCACTCTCTTCAAAGACACCAGACATACATTTGATCTCCCAGGAGTTATTGATCTACTTCTGCTTTGATCGGAGAGTTTGTTTAGGTTATTGTGTGACTTTGGTGGATCTGAAATAACCATTTTAAGCACGAAAGTCACACAAAAACACGAACTAACTTAAAGATGGAGGCAGAAGTAGAACGGCAAGTCCTCTGTTCTGCAAGACAAAATCTCTGTCTTTGTCAATCGAGTCTGGTGCCTTAAGAGAGCATAACAAAACGCTTCAAAAAAGGAAAATCTGTAACGGCCCGTCCACACAGCGGCGTTGGAAGAAGCTTCTGCCCATTCACTTTGAATGAGGTGACGTCACTTTTCGCCGAACTGCATTGTGGGAAGCAGAGCGGAGCTTTCCTGGCGTTTGGCTGCAACAGTTGAGCAATGTTCAACTTTTGAAGCTTCTGAAGCTTTCGGTGGAAGCGTCAGCCAATCAAATCATATGCCAGTACAAGCTCTAGCCAATCAAACCGCTGCTTGTGTGTCAGGGGCGGGAGATTCATGTGATTGGTTGTTGGTCGAGCTTCAGACACGCCCAGCTCCAAGCTTTTTTTGAAGCTGTAGTGTGGACGGGCCGTTAAACAAAATGTAAATATTTCACCATTTTAATAAATATGTGTGCGTCACTTATCATGATTAACAGAGACAAGATCAAGGTGATTGCAGCTGGCTTCAAATACACAAACAACAGATGTCAGCACGATAAAACGGTAAATATACTTTAAATATAACGGCATGTCAGTAAATACAGAAAGTGTGTGGGTGTGATCTTCTTCAAACCCCCATGGTCTTTGCTCAGTTACTTCCAGCTTATCATGATTTACAGAGATCACATCAAGGTTTGTTTTTGTGTATCTAGCCCTGAACAAAGACGCTGTTATCACTATCAGTCATTTATATCTTTGCAAGGACAATCAGATGCTTCAAGGTCACGAGGATGAAGGGTTGCATGACTCTGCTGCAGAGCGTTCACCACCAACTGTGTTTAGTTTCCATGCCCCTCGCTGTTTGAGGGCTACATGTCTCTCAACGTTAACCACAGCAGGCATTGCTCACTTCCTTCTGACGCTTTCAACTGTCTGCACCAGGCAGGGTGTTCATCACAAACTCACAGAGTGGTGGAGGATGCTAACATGTATTACATGCAGTGAAAGTACTGTGAAAACACTCAAAGTCCTGCATTCAAAACTAAAATAAAAGTATTTTATTATTATTATCAGCAAAATGCATTTAAAGTAGAAGTTTTGATTGTGTATTAAAAAAGTACACAATGTATTTGATTGTGTATTAAAAAAGTACACAATGTATTTGATTGTGTATTAAAAAAGTACACAATGTATTTGATTGTGTATTAACAAAGTACACAATGTATTTAATGTAAAGGTATTGGATTGTGTATTAAGAAAGTACACAATGTATTTAATGTAAAGGTATTGGTCGTGTATTAAAATGCAGCTAAAGCTCTTCAAGTAGAAGTATGGATTGTGCAGAATATTGTGATAAGAGTACTTACAGTTAAAATATTGATTGTACATGAAAAAGGTAGTAAAAAGTATTATTTGTGCAGTAAAAGGTAGTGTAAGTACATCAAGTAAAAGTATTGATCGTGCATTTAAATGTAAATGTGTATATTGTGCAGTATATCTAGTTAAAGAAGACATATTCTGCTCATGTTCAGGTTCATATCAGTATTTCGTGCCTCGATGGGCCGGACGCACCGAGCTGACCCCAGAGAACACGTCCCGACGGACCCGACTGTGGCGTCTCCTGCGTCTCTGCGTCTCCTGCGTCTTGGCCAACAGTCGCACTGGAACACACCGCAAAGACTTCAGCCGACGGCCAAGCAGCACGAACGCACTGCGCATGCGGGGGTGGCAATACCTCTCCTTACCAGCAGGCGGCGGTAGCATGTATTCGTCATTCAAAAGAGGCAACAACCGGAAGACAGACTGCGTGATATAAACAAATAACAAATAGCGTGCGTTCCATTTTCACTCTCGTCCATCACAGACTGTTTCACATAACGACTTATCGAAAACATGTTTACTGGAAAATGAAAATAAAAATAATAGCCGTCTGTGTGCCTTCTTCACTTCCGTTTCGCTCCTCACGCACTGATTCGCTGGCTGAACAGCCAATCAGAGTGATTTCTTTAGCCGACGGCCTTTTGCCGAAAAGACACGACGGTGCGGGACACACCAATCTGAGTAGGGACCGGTGTGTCGGGCCTTAAGTCTCCATGCTTAACTGTTGTCTGCTGGAAAAGGAAAGAACATTTATCATTTGTATATATTGTGTACCTTTAAGAGCTTCTTTGACGCCCTCAAAATCCGACGCCAACATGTCCGGTCTGGTGTTCGGAAGATTCACCATTTCTCTAACCTCCTGCAGACGAAGAGAGCAGAACATCATACAGCGCTGGAAAACATGTTTCTTCTTTAAAGGTCCCCGATCATCCTCTTCTTCATCAGTATATCACAGGTCTCAGATATATCCAGAGCCTGTCTCTGATTGGCTGAAACACCAAACAGATCATTGCAGCATTACCCATAATCCCCTCTGTTTCAGCCCTGTTTCCAAAGTACTGATTCTCTGTCTGTTACTTTAGATGAAAATAAGGAGCCCCTCCCCACGCCCCTCTGAGAGACATTTGGTTACAAAGAACTCAATGGAGCTCTAGGAGGAGATTCAGGTGATAAGGGGGGGGGGGGGGGGGGGGGTTACCTTGGTTGCTGATTGGCTAATGGTTACAGAAGACAAAACATCGTGATGACATCATAAAGTGGCCAAAATCTGATCAGCTTATTTTCAGACAGGTTTTTATAGAAATGGATCAAAAAGAGAGAGAAACTTTGTTCCTGAAACTTTCAGAGTCTCTTTCCACAGAGGGGACACATGTTGATGTAGAAGAGACATGAAGAAGAGGGGACACATGTTGATGTAGAAGAGACATGAAGAAGAGGGGACACATGTTGATGTAGAAGAGACATGAAGAAGAGGGGACACATGTTGATGTAGAAGAGACATGAAGAAGAGGGGACACATGTTGATGTAGAAGAGACATGAAGAAGAGGGGACACATGTTGATGTAGAAGAGACATGAAGAAGAGGGGACACATGTTGATGTAGAAGAGACATGAAGAAGAGGGGACACATGTTGATGTAGAAGAGACATGAAGAAGAGGGGACACATGTTGATGTAGAAGAGACATGAGGAAGAGGGGACACATGTTGATGTAGAAGAGACATGAAGAAGAGGGGACACATGTTGATGTAGAAGAGACATGAAGAAGAGGGGACACATGTTGATGTAGAAGAGACATGAAGAAGAGGGGACACATGTTGATGTAGAAGAGACATGAAGAAGAGGGGACACATGTTGATGTAGAAGAGACATGAAGAAGAGGGGACACATGTTGATGTAGAAGAGACATGAGGAAGAGGGGACACATGTTGATGAAGAAGAGACATGAAGAAGAGAACACATGTGATGTAGAGGAGACGTGAGAAGAGGGGACACATGTTGATGTAGAGGAGACAGTGAAGAAGAGGGGGACACATGTTGATGTAGAAGAGACATGAAGAAGAGGGACACATGTTGATGTAGAAGAGACATGAAGAAGAGGGGAACACATGTTGATTGTAGAAGAGACATGAAGAAGAGGGGACACATGTTGATGTAGAAGAGACATGAAGAAGAGGGGACACATGTTGATGTAGAATAGACATGAAGAAGAGGGGACACATGTTGATGTAGAAGAGACATGAAGAAGAGGGGACACATGTTGATGTTAGAAGAAGACATGAAAGAAGAGGGGACACATGTTGATGTAGAAAGAGACATGGAAGAAGAGGGGACACATGTTGATGTAGAAGAGACATGAAGAAGAGGAGACACATGTTGATGTAGAAGAGACATGAAGAAGAGGGGACACATGTTGATGTAGAAGAGACATGAAGAAGAGGAGACACATGTTGATGTAGAAGAGACATGAAGAAGAGGGGACACATGTTGATGTAGAAGAGACATGAAGAAGAGGGGACACATGTTGATGTAGAAGAGACATGAAGAAGAGGGGACACATGTTGATGTAGAAGAGACATGAAGAAGAGGGGACACGTGTTGATGTAGAAGAGATATGAAGAAGAGGGGACACATGTTGATGTAGAAGAGACATGGAGAAGAGGGGACATATGTTGATGTAGAAGAGACATGGAGAAGAGGGGACACATGTTGATGTAGAAGAGATATGAAGAAGAGGGGACACATGTTGATGTAGAAGAGACATGAAGAAGAGGGGACACATGTGATGTAGAAGAGACATGAAGAAAGAGGGGGACACATGTTGGATGTAGAAGAGACATGAAGAAGAGGGGACACATGTTGATGTAGAAGAGACATGAAGAAGAGGGGACACATGTTGATGTAGAAGAGACATGAAGAAGAGGGGACACATGTTGATGTAGAAGAGACATGAAGAAGAGAGGACACATGTTGATGTAGAAGAGACATGAAGAAGAGGGGACACATGTTGATGTAGAAGAGACATGAAGAAGAGGGGACACATGTTGATGAAGAAGAGACATGGAGAAGAGGGGACACACGTTGATGTAGAAGAGACATGGAGAAGAGGGGACACACGTTGATGTAGAAGAGACATGAAGAAGAGGGGACACACGTTGATGTAGAAGAGACATGAAGAAGAGGGGACACATGTTGATGTAGAAGAGACATGAAGAAGAGGGGACACATGTTGATGTAGAAGAGACATGAAGAAGAGGGGACACACGTTGATGTAGAAGAGACATGGAGAAGAGGGGACACACGTTGATGTAGAAGAGACATGGAGAAGAGGGGACACACGTTGATGTAGAAGAGACATGAAGAAGAGGGGACACACGTTGATGTAGAAGAGACATGAAGAAGAGGGGACACATGTTGATGTAGAAGAGACATGAAGAAGAGGGGACACATGTTGATGTAGAAGAGACATGAAGAAGAGACATGAGGAAGAGGGGACACATGTTGATGAAGAAGAGACATGAAGAAGAGGAGACACATGTTGATGTAGAGGAGACGTGAAGAAGAGGGGACACATGTTGATGAAGAAGAGACATGAAGAAGAGGGAACACATGTTGATGTAGAAGAGACATGAAGAAGAGGGGACACATGTTGATGTAGAAGAGACATGAAGAAGAGGGGACACATGTTGATGTAGAAGAGACATGAAGAAGAGGGGACACATGTTGATGTAGAAGAGACATGAAGAAGAGGGGACACATGTTGATGTAGAAGAGACATGAAGAAGAGGGGGACACATGTTGATGTAGAAGAGACATGAAGAAGAGGGGACACATGTTGATGTAGAAGAGACATGAAGAAGAGGGGACACATGTTGATGTAGAAGAGACATGAAGAAGAGGGGACACATGTTGATGTAGAAGAGACATGAAGAAGAGGAGACACATGTTGATGTAGAAGAGACATGAAGAAGAGGGGACACATGTTGATGTAGAAGAGACATGAAGAAGAGGGGACACATGTTGATGTAGAAGAGACATGAAGAAGAGGGGACACATGTTGATGTAGAAGAGACATGGAGAATAGGGGACACATATTGATGTAGAAGAGACGTGAAGAAGAGGGGACACAAGTTGATGTAGAAGAGACGTGAAGAAGAGGGGACACATGTTGATGTAGAAGAGACGTGAAGAAGAGGGGACACATGTTGATGTAGAAGAGACATGAAGAAGAGGGGACACATGTTGATGAAGAAGAGACATGAAGAAGAGGGGACACATGTTGATGTAGAAGAGACATGGAGAATAGGGGACACATATTGATGTAGAAGAGACGTGAAGAAGAGGGGACACATGTTGATGTAGAAGAGACGTGAAGAAGAGGGGACACATGTTGATGTAGAAGAGACGTGAAGAAGAGGGGACACATGTTGATGTAGAAGAGACATGGAGAAGAGGGGACACATGTTGATGTAGAAGAGACGTGAAGAAGAGGGGACACATGTTGATGTAGAAGAGACATGCAGAAGAGGGGACACATGTTGATGTAGAAGAGACATGAAGAAGAGGGGACACATGTTAATGTAGAAGAGACATGAAGAAGAGGGGACACATGTTGATGTAGAAGAGACGTGAAGAAGAGGGGACACATGTTGATGTAGAAGAGACATGGAGAAGAGGGGACACATGTTGATGTAGAAGAGACATGAAGAAGAGGGGACACATGTTGATGTAGAAGAGACATGAAGAAGAGGGGACACATGTTAATGTAGAAGAGACATGAAGAAGAGGGGACACATGTTGATGTAGAAGAGACATGGAGAAGAGGGGACACATGTTGATGTAGAAGAGACATGAAGAAGAGGGGACACATGTTGATGTGGAAGAGACATGAAGAAGAGGGGACACATGTTGATGTAGAAGAGACATGAAGAAGAGGGGACACATGTTAATGTAGAAGAGACATGAAGAAGAGGGGACACATGTTGATGTAGAAGAGACATGGAGAAGAGGGGACACATGTTGATGTAGAAGAGACATGAAGAAGAGGGGACACATGTTAATGTAGAAGAGACATGGAGAAGAGGGGACACATGTTGATGTAGAAGAGACATGAAGAAGAGGGGACACATGTTGATGTGGAAGAGACATGAAGAAGAGGGGACACATGTTAATGTAGAAGAGACATGAAGAAGAGGGGACACATGTTGATGTAGAAGAGACATGGAGAAGAGGGGACACATGTTGATGTAGAAGAGACATGAAGAAGAGGGGACACATGTTAATGTAGAAGAGACGTGAAGAAGAGGGGACACATGTTGATGTAGAAGAGACATGGAGAAGAGGGGACACATGTTGATGTAGAAGAGACATGAAGAAGAGGGGACACATGTTGATGTGGAAGAGACATGAAGAAGAGGGGACACATGTTGATGTAGAAGAGACATGAAGAAGAGAGGACACATGTTGATGTAGAAGAGACATGCAGAAGAGGGGACACGTGTGATGTAGAAGAGACATGAAGAAGAGGGGACACATGTTGATGTAGAAGAGACATGAAGAAGAGGGGACACATGTTGATGTAGAAGAGACATGAAGAAGAGGGGACACATGTTGATGTAGAAGAGACATGAAGAAGAGGGGACACATGTTGATGTAGAAGAGACATGAAGAAGAGGGGGACACATGTTGATGTAGAAGAGACATGAAGAAGAGGGGACACATGTTGATGTAGAAGAGACATGAAGAAGAGGGGACACATGTTAATGTAGAAGAGACGTGAAGAAGAGGGGACACATGTTGATGTAGAAGAGACGTGAAGAAGAGGGGACACATGTGATGTAGAAGAGACATGGAGAAGAGGGGACACATGTTGATGTAGAAGAGACATGAAGAAGAGGGGACACATGTTGATGTAGAAGAGACATGCAGAAGAGGGGACACATGTTGATGTAGAAGAGACATGAAGAAGAGGGGACACATGTTGATGTAGAAGAGACATGAAGAAGAGGGGACACATGTTGATGTAGAAGAGACATGAAGAAGAGGGGACACATGTTGATGTAGAAGAGACATGAAGAAGAGGGGACACATGTTGATGTAGAAGAGACATGAAGAAGAGGGGACACATGTTGATGTAGAAGAGACATGCAGAAGAGGGGACACATGTTGATGTAGAAGAGACATGGAGAAGAGGGGACACATGTTGATGTAGAAGAGACATGGAGAAGAGGGGACACATGTTGATGTAGAAGAGACATGAAGAAGAGGGGACACATGTTGATGTAGAAGAGACATGGAGAAGAGGGGACACATGTTGATGTAGAAGAGACATGGAGAAGAGGGGACACATGTTGATGTAGAAGAGACATGGAGAATAGGGGACACATATTGATGTAGAAGAGACGTGAAGAAGAGGGGACACATGTTGATGTAGAAGAGACGTGAAGAAGAGGATTCAGCAGAATAGGTGACCTTTAAAAGTCAACACCAGTAACAGTTTCTTATTCCCTCTCCTCTGAAACACACCTTGACAGTTCCTGCGATCTGTGTCGGTCCTCTCCTCCCGACGATCAGAACCCTTCGGACCCGACTCTCCTCCAGAACCTCGAGGGCCGGCTGAGTGATGTCCGTCTTCTGCAGCAACACAGAAAGAAATATCCCCCATTTTAGTCTTTACAATAACATTCCCCTCCTGAATTGTTGATTTGTAAACGGGCCATAAAGTGCATTTTTAATTCAGGTGGTATTTCCCAAAAGGTGTATTCACTGGGCTGAAGACTTTTCTGTTTGCCACTGCTTTTAATTGAACTTTTCACATCTCGCACTGCACTGTAACTTTTATTCATGTATTGCCTTGTGTTGAAAGTGCTATAAATAAAGAAACTTGCCTCTCGTTTTAATGTAAGTTGTTTTCACCAAACAAATGATGTATGCCAAAAAGTGGACATCTCACAGTGAAACCAACAGAGATGAAGTTACAACCCCCCCTAAATGTCCCACCTGTGTTTCCTGCTATCCATCCATCACTTTATCCTTAGTTTAAACACCAGAGTGTGTTTCTCACCTTTAACAAGTCGATGGGCGACAGCAGGACTCTCGCTACGTCCAGAGCAACGTTGCCCTGTCCCAGAATCACAGCTGTCTCACAACTCAGGTCCGGACCCAGCTGCACGGGAAACATTAGGAAGAGAGACACTGAGATTAGATTAGATTCCTTTATTGTCACTACAGCGAAATTCCAGGCATTCCCAATGGTGCAATCACACATAACGGACAGTGGCTTCCTTCCTTGTTTATCCATCAAAACCTTAAACAGACAGGTTTTAACTCGTTTTATTTCCTTTATATTGATTACAATTTGAAGAGTTGCTTGGCCTCCGATGGTGTGGATGATATTAAGCGATGTGTTCGCTCAAAATAAAACAACAAACTTACATGTACAACAAAGAAAAGAGGCCTTTCCAATAGTCAAAAGAAATAAGCAAAACTCAAATAAAATAACAGCTTAGGTATTCTTTCTTTCTTGATAAGGCTTATATAACTTCATAACTTAAAGGGTATTTGATTGTTCCTCCATCTCTGTCTCTTTAGAGGAGGCACTGTGGGAATTGTAGTCTTTTATAGTGCGTTGACTACAGACGTCACAATTAGGTGGCCTTTCTTATCAAATCAAAATACTGGCTCTAACAGACAGTGTAAGTATCATTTGACAATACAAGCTAAACACTTCATATATTACATGTTGTTAGACGCTTTTATCCACAGCGACGTACATACTCAATACTGTGGACAATCCCCACAGGAGCACTTTGGGGTGAAGTGGCTCAACGACTGCAGTGGGGTTTGAACCTGTGCCCCACTGATCACCAACGCACAACCCACTGCGCCACACGCCTCCGTATATACTACATAAAGTGACCAAAAATGTGACCTATAATACATAGAACAGTACGCTTACAAAACAATACAGGAACAATACGTTCAAGGCAGTACAAAGAAAAATAACACTTTTTTTCCTTTCACATCCCCAAAACATCTGCTGGGACTCCGAGCGAAAAAAAAATGTCATTGAAAGACATTTGTCCAGATGAAAATTGTGATTTTATTGAAAATAATGCAGGGAACATTTGATCCGCTAAAAGTCCTCATGTCTATGATCAGAGGCTTGATTAAAACAGTTTTAAGGAAAGGAGGCTGAATACGCACCTCTCTGCAGCTCGGGAGCCCGTTGTACCATCCCACAAAATCTTTGGCAGAATAAACTCCGGACAGATCTTCTCCCGGCACGCCCATCCTCCGGTTGCCCTCCGCACCGTAACTCTGACACAACAACAGATCAATGCACGATGTCAGGAGAACGGCTGTTATTTAAAGTGATGTTTTTAATGTTCTCACCAGAACGACAGCATGGTACGCTTCCTGCAGCTCCGTCACGCTCAAATCCTTCCCCACGTTCACGTTGCCATAGAAACTGCAGCGCTTGTGTCGGGCCGTCTGCGTGAAAGTGTTGATGACGTTCTGAGGAGAGGATGGAAAAATCACAGGTATTCAATTCAATTCAAAACCTTTATTTATCAGGTGAAATCCCATTGAGATCAATGATCTCTTTTTCAAGGGAGACCTGCAGCAGTAGGTTCCACAAGAAGACATAAACAACAGAACAACAAAAGGACATCATACAGCAAAATGTACAGGGATTACAATTTACATATCTAACCACATGTACAGGTACCAACAGCATCTGATTTTGTAGCATCCAACCGAGCTTTAAAAACATGTAGTGGTACTAGCTTGGTAATTTTCCATTCTTTTTGCAGACTGTTCCATGTTAGTGGAGCTGCACATCTAAAAGCTTTCTTCCCTAAGACAGTCCTAGCACTTGGCACATTTAATAAAACCACAGCATGCGATCTCAGGCAATAAGTACTTTCAATTCGCCGAGAGATCAGGGAGCAGATATAAGATGGTAGTTTATCCAACATGGCTTTGTAAATGAAAAAGTACCAGTGACTGAGCCTCCGTACAGTAAGTGATGGCATACAGGGTACAGTGATGCGTAAGTGCTTTACAATTTGTCAAAAATCTCAGTGCGCTGTATATTAAAGCTCCCATGTCATGCTGTTCTGGTTATCACCCGTCCCCTTGTGTTATGAAGGTTGTTCTGCATGTAAACGGTCTAGAGTCACAAACCCTCAAAGTACACCCTGTAGCGAGTAAACCTCTAACACAGAGAAGACCTGTCTGTGCTGCCCCAGAACGCCTCGTTGGACATTTCTCTTTTTCTTCCTGGGTACAGTGACGTAACGTTTGGACCAATCCGTGGACTTCCTCACACACACAAAAAAAAATGGATTGGCAGAAGAGCGTTCATGTTCAAAGCCCCAACTGACTGGAATACTTGACCTGCTGCCATTAGATCTCTGTCATCATTGGGTTTATTTAAACATGCATTATCATCTCACTTTCAACTGGTCTGTACTTGTTATTAATGAAACTGATTTGCTTGACCGTCTCAAATTGTAATGATTGTATGCATTGCTTGAATTTCACTTCACAGACTGTATGTGGTTTGTCTTGTGTGTCATGTTTTGCATTTTGTCTTTTTGTCTATGTCTGTAAGTTGTTGCTATTGTCGGGACCCCCTTGAAAACGAGATGGTGCATCTCAAGGGGTTTATCCCAATCAATAAAAATGTCTATATATACACACTCAAACTTTTCTCAGCTGCAGCTGTAGTTTAAAAACCAAATTGTAAATACAGTAGGTGCTGAAACAAGTTAAAAGGCTTCTGGGTAAGCAGCTGAAAAAAGTAATGTTTTTAGCAGAACTCAGCGTTGGTGAAAAACTCAGGTTTCGGGAAGTTTGTTCCATTTTTGGGGAGAGTAAAAACTAAAAGCAGCTTCGGCGTGTTTGGTTCTGAGCCGGGAACAATGAGTAGGATGAGGATAAATCACAGGGTTAAAACAATTATCAACGTCAGGTCAAAAGGTCACTTCATTGTTTAAGACTATTAGAAATGATGCTCTCACAAAAGCTGTTTTAGACGTTGACATTAGTCCAACCCGCTTTATTTACCCATTAACTGACATGCCAAACTTTAAACTGCACTATTTCACTACTTGTCTTTGTATTTACTTGCACAATTCTTTCTGTTGTTCTGTTGGAGGAGTCTGTGACCTCAGATTTTCATCGACATAACAGTAGCTCTGTTCACATGAGAATAAAAGCCTTGAACCTTAAACTCTATTGCAGAGATGCTATATATGTAATGTCTGTGCTGACAGCAGGAGGCACTCGCTGCACGCTTAGATTTGAAAGTGAAAGTGTGTCTGCGTGTGTCTGCGTGTGTCTGAGTGTGTCTGAGTGTGTCTGAGTGTGTCTGAGTGTGTCTGAGTGTCTGAGTGTGTCTGAGTGTGTCTGCGTGTGTCTGAGTGTGTCTGAGTGTGTCTGAGTGTGTCTGAGTGTGTCTGAGTGTGTCTGAGTGTGTCTTGAGTGTGCGTGTGTCTGCGTGTGTCTGAGTGTGTCTGCGTGTGTCTGCGTGTGTCTGGTGTGTCTGAGTGTGTCTGCGTGTGTCTGAGTGTGTCTGAGTGTGTCTGCGTGTGTCTGAGTGTGTCTGAGTGTGTCTGAGTGTGTCTGAATGTGTCTGCGTGTGTCTGAGTGTGTCTGAGTGTGTCTGAGTGTGTCTGAGTGTGTCTGCGTGTGTCTGAGTGTGTCTGAGTGTGTCTGAGTGTGTCTGAGTGTGTCTGAGTGTGTCTGAGTGTGTCTGAGTGTGTCTGAGTGTGTCTGCGTGTGTCTGAGTGTGTCTGAGTGTCTGAGTGTGTCTGCGTGTGTCTGAGTGTGTCTGAGTGTGTCTGAGTGTGTCTGAGTGTGTCTGAGTGTGTCTGAGTGTGTCTGAGTGTGTCTGAGTGTGTCTGCGTGTGTCTGAGTGTGTCTGAGTGTGTCTGAGTGTGTCTGAGTGTGTCTGAGTGTGTCTGGGTGTGTCTGAGTGTGTCTGAGTGTGTCTGAGTGTGTCTGAGTGTGTCTGGGTGTGTCTGAGTGTGTTCAGGTGTGTCTGAGTGTGTCTGAGTGTGTCTGAGTGTGTCTGAGTGTGTCTGCGTGTGTCTGAGTGTGTCTGAGTGTGTCTGAGTGTGTCTGCGTGTGTCTGCGTGTGTCTGAGTGTGTCTGAGTGTGTCTGAGTGTGTCTGCGTGTGTCTGAGTGTGTCTGCGTGTGTCTGAGTGTGTCTGAGTGTGTCTGAGTGTGTCTGAGTGTGTCTGAGTGTGTCTGAGGTGGGTCTGCGTGTGTCTGAGTGTGTCTGCGTGTGTCTGAGTGTGTCTGAGTGTGTCTGAGTGTGTCTGAGTGTGTCTGAGTGTGTCTGAGTGTGTCTGCGTGTGTCTGCGTGTGTCTGAGTGTGTCTGAGTGTGTCTGAGTGTGTCTGAGTGTGTCTGCGTGTGTCTGAGTGTGTCTGCGTGTGTCTGAGTGTGTCTGCGTGTGTCTGAGTGTGTCTGCGTGTGTCTGAGTGTGTCTGCGTGTGTCTGAGTGTGTCTGCGTGTGTCTGCGTATGTCTGAGTGTGTCTGAGTGGGTTTGTGTGAGTGGATGACATTCTGACTGAAATCAGAACGTTAACAATTCACAAGTGGCGATCTGTTAAACCCCCCCCCCCAATTAATAATTACCGGGAAATGTACGTGTGGGGGTGGGCCCGCACTGGTAAATAAAATGCCCGCCCACAGATGTATGTATGCCGCTGGGTCTGACTCTGCACACACACACACAGACACACATGCACACACAGACACACACACACACACACACACCCACGCACACACACACAGACACACATGCACACACAGACACACACACACACAGACACACATGCACACACAGACACACACACAGACACACACACATGCACACACAGACACACACACACACAGACACACATGCACACACAGACACACATGCACACACACCCAGGTGTGTCAGTAGTACTGTCAACAGAGAGTGACATTCCTCTATAATCAGTTTCTCAGAGGATTAACAGCTGTTTACGAAGAAGGGAATATTTTTGTTTTTACGAACCAACCGTTTCTATAACACGCCCGAGATGCTTATTATTATCAGTGGAAAACTTGCATCACGACTCTTACTTTCTCTAGGACTCAGAACAAAGAGCCTGCAGGTGTTTAAAGCTGATGTAATCTCATATAATGCTGGGGAGGACTATATGAATATGTTGCTTCTCCTACCTTAAGCCACAGGTAGGTGAAAAACGTTGCTACTAAGCTGGCTCCAGTGAGGCAACCCATCTTTCAGGCTTCTATTGACACACCATCCCTCTGTCATGGAACACTTCACACCGCTGCCCAAAAGAACATGAGGACTGCAGACCAATAGCCCTCACCTCAGGGATTATGAAATCACTAGAAAGAATGTCTTATCAGTACAACAAGACAAACTGGATCCATACCAATTTGCCTATAAGCAAGGGGGCGGTACGGAAGATGCTGTGGCCACTCTGGTTCACATCATCACTAAACGTTAAGATAAACACAACACCTATGCTAGAGCCCTCTTCCTAGACTTCTCATCAGCATTCAACACAATACAAGCAGACATCTTGGGGTCAAAAATGGCCAAAATGGAAGTAAATCCATACCTGATGTACTGGTATGCTGCTTTCCTCACTAGTAGATAGCAACTTGTGAAGGTTAACAAAACCCTGTCATCTGCCATCACAACCAATGTAGCCCCCCCCCCCCCCCAGGGCTGCGTGAGTTCAGCTGTGCTCTTTACTCTCTACCAACACACCAAATCAAGTCATCATGAAGTACTCTGATGATACTGAAGAGATCTCTGCTCAGTAACACAGACGACCCTGAGCTGCACCAACAGGCTGTAATCAGGTGGTCGAGTGGACTGATAGCTCTTGAGATCAACACCAAGAAAACTGAGGAAATCATGTTTGGCTCCATCTGACTCCCATAAAGTCCCATGGTCATCCATACAGATGAAACCAAGCAGGGAGTTCCATACTAACACGTGGGTGTAATGATGACCGTCTGCTGTCATGGAAGGATCATTGAATCTGAGCAAAAGGACAAAACAAAGGATTTATTTTCTCCGCCGTCTCAGGTCTTTTGAGGCGAGCAGAGAAATTATTCTGTTGTTCTTTACATCTGTGATCATGTCTATTCTGCAGTACTGCAATACTACCTGGTACAAGTGTTTGTCAGCAGCTTTAAAAACAAAACTACTCCACCTGTTAAACATCTGCTCAAAGATTGTTGGTCCACCTGTGAGAGACTCTGACTCATCATAACAACCTAGTGAGGCTGTCCAACCACATCCTCTCTGACCCAAACCATGCTCTGAACAGTGAGTATGAACTGCTACCATCTGATGGAGATACAGGGTCCCACCATTCAATAAGGTCAGACTGAAGCATCCTTTGAGCATCAGTCAGTCCTCTCAGTGAACACAGAGCTGACCCCAGATCACTGATTGTGCCGTTATGTTAAATGTTTGTTGTTTGTGTTTCATGTGTTGTGTCTGGATACCTGTCTGTTGATGTTGGACATGGAGCTGCTGTGACGCAAGGAGCATTTCAGACTTGATCTGACAAATAAAGTAATATCGTATCGTAAGCCATCTTTAAAAAGAATAATAATAATGTGATTGATGTTTGTATACAAGTTTCAAGCCTTAAAAAGGACCCTCTCCTAATAGACCCCCCCCTCACATCAAACCTACACACTTGTCCTTAAAAAAGGAAAAGATGTAGGAACATATTATTATCGTTTAGTCGAGGATACCAGCGGAAACATTGTCGTTAAATTCAAGCGCTTATTCAAAAATCACCAGGCACATGTACAGGTATTATTGAACACAAGATAAAATCTCCTTAAATGTATTTTATTCAGGATAAAGTACCTTAACTTCTGGATGATCGGGAGCCACTCCGAACCGGACCAGACCGAAGGGGACGGGAAGACGCTCGTAAATATCCACCGTAACGTCCGGACGAGCCTGAGAGGACAAACAGATAGAACATGAACATAATGCGTGGACATAATTATAAAACCATGTGTCTTTAAGCTGAGTGACTTTTGGTATCCAATAAACCGTGTTAAAGAGACAACACTCAGCACAAACAAATCAAGTTTAAAGTTATTTGAGTGGCAAAAAAGAACACAAATAGCGGACATTATGATTGGATATATTCATTGGTTTATTGGGATTCTTATTCAAATTTAGGATATCAGGAAAACAATGGACGTAAAATCCCAAAAATGTAGGCTAATTCAAAAACGACCAAAATGATACACAAGAGGTTTTATTATGTACAGGTGAAAGTAGAGAAATGGACCTGTGCATGATAATAACTGATAATATGATTTCTGAGCTCTTTCATGTGCACAGAAGCTTCAAATACACAACAAGCTATTCATTATTCAGTCACAGGAATAAGGAGAGTCATGTCTGGAAACTCATAATGCAGCTTTATTTACACAAGGCGTCTAAAGAATCTATTTCCTGATCTTTATGCACGGTTAGAAATATGAGCAGGCTCCAGTGTGTGTGTGTGTGTGTGTGTGTGTGTGTGTGTGTGTGTGTGTGTGTGTGTGTGTGTGTGTGTGTGTGTGTGTGTGTGTGTGTGTGTGTGTGTGTGTGTGTGTGTGTGTGTGTGTGTGTGTGTGTGTGTGTGTGTGTGTGTGTGTGTGCGTGTGGCCTAGCATTATTATACTTGTGGGGACCTAAATTGTTTACACAGTCACGTGTGGGGACTCGCCTCCCTTACGGGGACAAATTGGAGGTCCCCATAAGAGGAATCATTAATTTTAGGGTGAAGACTTGGTTAGGATTAGGGTTAGGTTAAGAGTTAGGGTTAAGGGTAAGGGTTAGGGTTAGGGTTAAGGGTAAGGGTTAGGGTAAGGGTTAGGGTTAAGGGTAAGGGTTAGGGTTAGGGTTAAGGGTAAGGGTTAGGGTAAGGGTTAGGGTTAAGGGTAAGGGTTAGGGTTAGGGTTAGGGTAAGGATTAGGTTAAGGGTAAGGGTTAGGTTTAGGGTTAGGCATGTGTTGATTATGGTTAAGGTTAGGATAAGTCTCCAGGAAATGCATGTAAGTCAATGTAATGTCCCCTGAAGTGATGTATACATGGTATGTGTGTGTGTGTGTGTGTGTGTGTGTGTGTGTGTGTGTGTGTGTGTGTGTGTGTGTGTGTGTGTGTGTGTGTGTGTGTGTGTGTGTGTGTGTGTGTGTGTGTGTGTGTGTGTGTGTTATCACTGATAGTGTTTGTTCAAGGTTCAAGCACGCAGTATTTGGTGCCAACATTTTAAAGAACACGGATATTAATTATATTAAAAAAAAGAGAAAACAATCACCTGAGTTTCCAGACAGGGTGTTTCGCTCTGCTCCAGTGATTCATTACAAACCAAGTATTTTATTCCCAATGATTGATTTGGAAGGTTTTGTTTCATTGTTAGCGGGGGAATTGGTCTATAAGTAAAGGAGAATCTGCACCATCTTAGTACGTCAGGAATAAAGGTTTCAAATCTAACTGCCTTTAATGAAAGGGTAACTTTGGTTTTTGTGTCTAAATGGATCATTTGGAACAATTTGAATTTTCCTCCAAATGCTACTTTTAACAAATACACAATAAGGTGATTTAGTTGATTTACAAACACATTTTATTTAGATTTTCTTCACAAATTGATTTGAATTTATACATATTTTATACAAATACATAATAGTGTATTTTTCTGTTTCCACCAATAAATGTTATGGTTTTTCTGTATTAAAAAAAAAAGTATATTAAGTAATTAAATTAAAACAAATACATTTATTGGTATTTCTGTATTTTCTGTTTTTTTTAAACGTTTGAAATATATTTTTTTAATCTACACCGCCTTTGTTCGTCAGTATCAAAGGGTTATCCCAAATTTGACTGCCTTATTTTGGAATGTTTTAACTTTGTGTTTAAAAGAAAAATGTGTGTGTGTGTGTGTGTGTGTGTGTGTGTGTGTGTGTGTGTGTGTGTGTGTGTGTGTGTGTGTGTGTGTGTGTGTGTGTGTGTGTGTGTGTGTGTGTGTGTGTGTGTGTGTGTGTGTGTGTGTGTGTGTGTGTGTGTGTGTGTGTGTGTGTGTGTGTGTGTGTGTGTGTGTGTGTGTGATGGGATGACATTCTGACTGAAGTAGTGTGTGTGTGTTTGGATGTCAACCAATAAAAGAAAACACTGCTTTATCATCACCCACACGTGCAACTCCCTTAGCTGAAGGGTCTGAATGCTTCCTCCAGCACTTGAAACTTGAAACTACGAATGCCTTTATTCACAAACATCCCCAACACAGGGAATGGAAACAGGAAATACCTTGATCAGGTGTTGAGCTGTGTAGAAACCCGCCGGGCCGCCTCCAACAATACAAACCTTTGGACTGCAAGAGGAATAACGAGCTTTTCCACCTCCATTAATACCTGGAGAACCAGTGGTTACAAAACATAACAAGGGTGAATCTGTTTCTGAGTTACTTTTTGAGGTAGACCTGCTTATGCTCGGAGTCTTTGAGAACTTGGTTGACATCCAAACACACACACTACTTCAGTCAGAAGGTCATCCAAACACACACACACTACTTCAGTCAGAAGGTCATCCAAACACACACACTACTTCAGTCAGAAGGTCATCCAAACACACACACTACTTCAGTCAGAAGGTCATCCAAACACACACACACTACTTCAGTCAGAAGGTCATCCAAACACACACACTACTTCAGTCAGAAGGTCATCCAAACACACACACACTACTTCAGTCAGAAGGTCATCCAAACACACACACTACTTCAGTCAGAAGGTCATCCAAACACACACACTACTTCAGTCAGAAGGTCATCCAAACACACACACACACAGACAGATGGGAGAAACAGGATTTTGTGTAGATAATACAAAAAATGGGTTATCAATTCAGATAAATGACTTAAGTGAAGTACATACAGAATGCAGATTATTGCACTTGATTATAATACATTAGATTACAACAAAAAACAGTAATAAAACATTAAAATACATCACTAGAACGACAGTAAACTGGTAATACAGCATCTTATTAAGGCAAGTCCCCGGATCGACCAAAAATATGGAGTGTGGACTGCTACTTGGAGAGGTCCCGGTTCACCTCCTGCCCTGCCGTGGTGCCCTTGAGCAAGGCACCGGACAACCCCCTGCCCCCATTGCTCCCCGGGCGCTGTGCAATAGCTGCCCACTTCAAAGCGGAGAACACATGTCACTGTGTGCTCTGCATGTGAGACCATTACAGAGGGTTTCATCGCTCCCATTCTATCTATCTATATGAATTAATAGTGAGTTGTTGTACAATAGTCAATTTTACTTATGCTTGATCCACTGGCTATATAAGCAGAATTACGGACTGAAACCACTTCATTAAATATGGGAAATATATTTAATCAAGTATGTATATGTATCAAATTGCAGCTTATAGAAGTTATAATGTACTTAATTTTGTATGAAGTTTGGCGCCTGTTGCCTTCACAAAGTAAATGGTCACTTAACGGCTGTATAATAAACATTAAATTGTGTCTCACCACAATGAAGTCAAACATTATAACAATATAACAAACAGTTAAACAGTTCAAATATAGAAGCCGGACTGAAGAGTTAAATGTAATTTATTGAGAATATTCATAACACATGAATGAATGAATGAATGAATGAATGAATGAATGAGGAGTTTGTGTATGTAAAAAAAGTCAATTTCACTGATAAAATGATGCTTGATCCATTGGCTATATAAGCCGAATTACTGATTGAAACCACTTCATTTAATTTGTAAAATATTATAAATCAAGAATGAATATTTATCAAACGAGAGCTAATATAAGTTATATTTGACACAAAGTAAACGTTCACTTTACGGCTACAAACAGTCACTTGACGGTCATTTAACGGCTACAAACGGTCATTTAACGGCTACAAACGGTCACTTAACGGCTACAAACGGTCACTTAACGGCTACAAACGGTCATTAAACGGCTACAAACGGTCATTAAACGTCAAAATATTAAATATTAAAACGTGTCTCACCTTCATGAAGTCGATGTATCCATAAACTCCTCGAAGTCCACACTTTTAACCCGGAAAACAGCATTTTACGGTTGTCTTTCAACACAGAAACAGCTCAAACCTGTGAGTGTTTCTCCTGTGTTTGTCTGATTATCAGTTCAACATTCCTCTGATCTTTGGGCAGAAAACGGAGAAAAGGGGCGATAACAACAACAACAACGTTAATCTTTTCCCGGGCTTTGTGTCCTAACTAGTTAATTAAATATAAAAGATAACTACATTAACGCGGTTTTTCTTAATTGTACTGTAATACTAACTTTATTACTACAGTTATGATTTCAGTTCTAAAATCATAACAAACCGCTTTCAAGGCTGCACCTCGTGTGTTACACCTGGAAGCGTCCGTGTGGAACACTGACCTTCAGCACGTAGGTTCCGCAGTAACAACTGACATTTAGATAGTACAAACAATGAGCCATATAATAATAATAATAATAATAATTAAAAGGCAATAATAATAAATGTTATTGTATTCAGTGTTTTTACAAATACATTCCATGGTATTTTACCTTTTTACATAAACATTTTATGACTTGTTTTTTTTCTAAAAGTAAAAAAATAAAATGAGAAAAATAAGAATTCAATAAAAAAATGTTTTTCATATAAAACGTGTGAACTAAAAAATGTTTAGCAACACAAATATTTTTAAATAACAATTACATATTGTTTGTAAATGTGGACAAAGATGTTCTGTTTGCGTAAAAAATAAACAAACACAAAGATACAGGACTTTTAATGTTTTCACTTCCTTTATTATCTTTATGAGTGTTCATGTTTTGAGAGGTTTGGGCCAGCATAAAGGATCAATGTTACGTTTTCTATTAAGAGTTTACTTATATGTCCAAATTGCACATCTTGGCCCATTTTCAATTCTCTAATTTCCCCTCCTCGACTCCTCGACTCCTCGGTCCTCGACTCCTCGACTCCTCGACTCCTCGGTCCTCCGGTAGTAACCCGGAAATGGATTTCAGCGCGCCATGTTGAAGGACATCTCATTTCTCTAACCGCCTGCTGCTTCCCCTCCTCTCTCCTCGGCCCCCTCCTCCTCCTTTATTACATTTCTTTGTGCACGCTATTTTTCACAACATGTATAATTTATACTTTTAAAAAAAGCCATAAAGCAAAATGTGTTTATTATATTTGTTTATTTGATAGGGACAGCAATCAAATACAGCAAACATGCTAATTTACATCTGTGGTCTCGAGGGAGATAATCAGACACATCTGAAGTCACAATTTACAAGTGCAAATAAACAAGTAATTTTCTATTTCTTAAAATTGTTTTATAGTGACAGTGTAACTTAGGCCCCGTCCACACGGAGACGAAACCGATTTTGAACCGAAGTTGATTTCAAAAAAGTCTTCCGTCCACACGGAATCGGCTCAAGAAAGGTGTCCGTCCACACGAGACCGCTCGAAACCGCTGGAGACGCTGTAGTACATATGCCGGGCCTGTAAGTGGCGCTGTACTTCCGCCACAAAATACACCAAAAGCAGCGAATAAGACTAGTGCTGCGTACCCGGACTCACATTCAGGTTCAGGTCCGGACTCAAGTCCAGAGGTTCAGGTTCAGGTCCGGACTTATAAGTCCGGACCTGAACCCATGGCTTGTGTCAAGTTGTGTGAGTAACTAAAGTGAACTTATTGTGAGATAATTATCAATTGAAAATGAACTCATAATCAACTCAAATTCAAACTCGTCAGGTTTATTGTGCTCCCTTCCAACTGTGTCTACATTTCTCTACAAAGTACAAATGTAAAAAAAAAAACTTTTTGCCACTTAGTCTACAAATGACTTATGACAGCAACTACAGTGAACTACTACAAAGTTCAAACATTTATTTCATTTACCAAACTAAAGTAACCAAACAGTCCCTGAGCTGACTGAGCCTAAATCCCTAAAACGTTGCTGAAAGGTAGAGTGTAGAGTAGACTATACGCATTACACTGTTACACACCTACTATACAGTAGACACTGTAGTGACTGTACAGTCAGAGTGTACTGTACTGTCTGTACACCATGTCTTTTCTACAACTCTACATGTGTACATTATACAGTACATACTACATACATAGTGATGTACATGCATACTGTTAGAAATTAAAATCAATGTTGATATGGCGTAATTTTGAATTAAATACACAATTTAATTTAAATCAGTTTTATTCTGAAAAAACCGGAAGTTCACACTATTAACTTAATACTTTTATTCTGAAAATTCTTCACTTCTGGTTAGCATTAGCATGTGGCGAAATGCTACGTTTTCAAACCGTGAATCGAAGGAGAAATTACATGTGATGTTGTACACTGAGCACACTGGGATTAGCACTCATTTATTGAGGCTGAATAACGTTTATCAGGGAATGTTTAAATAACCACAGACACCAGAATATACGTAAGTGCTAGTTTTTTTGCGAGTCCAAGTACCGGTTCCCGACGTTCCGGTTTTAACCGGACTTGAACCGAAACTTTTTACAAGTAGAGTACCGGTTCGGCGTACCGGTACGCAGCACTAAATAAGACCTTGCGAGCATGGGCATAAGGCATAAACAAACAAGCTGTAGATTTTGCACTAACATCTGTAGCATGGTCAGTAGCGTCTGGAGCACGAACGCAACCCTGTGATCCGCCATTGTTGTTGTTGTTGGCGAAACGCATCAGCAATGACGCGGGGTGAGCAGGAGAGGTGGGGAGAGGCGGGGCTATGGCGTCATCGATTCAGGAAATGATCGTATTGGTCGTACACACGGAGCCGCAAGCGTGTCGTCTCCAAATGTGCCCACTTTGGGAGCCGGTTTCAAAGTTGATCGGTTTCGGAGGCTCCGAAGCCGTGGCTCCGTTTCGGCTTCGTGTGGACGAGCCGTCTATTCGATAAAGGACTTTAGCGGATAAAACTGAAATCGTCTCCGTGTAGACGGGGCCTTAATGAACATGTGTAAAAAATACAAAATGTAAAAAGCTTGCAAACATGCTAATTTACATCTGTGGTCCCTCAGGAGATAATCAGACACATCTCAAGTACAAATATACAATTCACAAGTACAAATATACAATTCACAAGTACAAATATACAATTCTCGAGTACAAAAGACAACCATCATTGTAGCACACGTTAATGGTGATTGCAGTTCTGGTTTGCCTTGAGACCGTTTTTAGAAATGGGTCCTGAACGTAAAACAAAATGTCAAATCAGACAGAAAAAAAGTTCAAACTCTATTTTTGAGTCTCAACGCAAACACCTGAAATGCAACGTGTAGAAAACAGAAGTGCTTGCTCTGCAGATTTTTTGATACAGCTGAAAAGGCTACAGGATGTGGTCTCTGCTGGCTTTTCTGCAAAGATAAACACACAATGTCGTATTTTAAAGGAAACGGAAAGCAGAAGGTGAAACACGTCTCAGCTGCTGAGGAAATAAATCTGTTTGAGGGGAAAGATTGAAAGAGGAACCTGAAATCAGGAAATTACAGAAACAATGTTTATTCTCCTAGTTTGTTTCTATTGATCCTCTTTCACAACACTCTTCATCCTCGATCCCATTGAGATCTCACTTCAGGATAACATTTGGTAAAATACAACATTTCAAAACGATTACACTTTATTCCTGATTATTAAAATGTTAATATTTCGTTTTTAATTATTGATTTTTAATGTTTGCGATTACATTTAAAATGTCCAAATGTAAATATGTCAATATGTCAATTTTCTAATTGTGTTACATTTTTTTAAAAAATATTTTTAATATGGAAAATATAGATTTTTTAAAATATTTAATAATAAAAAAATATATAGATTTTTTTTTTCAAATGTTTTAATATTTTCACATGCACTTGTTTATTTTTTAATTTTCAATTTTTTTCTATTTGTTTATGTTTTAATATTTTGTATATATATATAATATATATATATATATATTTTTTTAAATATAGATATATATTTTTTATTATTATATATATATATTTTTTTTTTATTTCCAAACGTTTTAATTTTTTTTTAATGTTTTGATATCCCATCTTCCATGACATTTCTAAAGGATCCATCTGAAGTCCAGAGATGTGACTAAGGCCCTTTCTCATTTCACTAATTTCCCCTCCTCGACTCCTCGACTCCTCGGTCCTCTGGTAGTAACCCGGAAATGGGGCGAAGCCTGCGAGCTAGTTCAGGCAGTCAACTCGAGCACTTCTGCTGCATTCATACATAACGCCCCCTTGCCACTCTACAACCAACCAAACAAAGTCTCCTTAATATGCCGCTCTATTGAACCTGCAGATATCTCTCCATGCATTGCTGCTATTGCTGCAGCTACCTCTACGTCGCTGCTGCTTGCTGCCCCACCACCACCCCAGCTTCCACCTGTAGGCTCGGGGGTTAGTTATTTAATCATCACTCATCGTGCTATGTTTATCTATGGAGTGATGATGCCCGAGCCTAGTCGCCAAACTCAACTATATGCTGCTTCTAATAAACATGTTAAAGGAACACGTGAGTTGTCTGACTGAAATGGATTTCAGCTTCCCCTCCTCGACTCCTCCGCCCGCATCTCCTGTGGGCGGGACTAAGACATGAGGATAGGATTCGAGGATAGGAGTCGAGGAGGGGAATTAGAGAAATGAGAAAGGCCCTATGTACGTGTGTTGAGGACAGGTTTTCAAATTTCCAAATGTTTACGTTTAAATGTTTCTAATATTTTCAAAAATGTTCTAATATTTTTTAATATGTTCACGTTATCTTTTAAAACGTTGATATCTCATCTTCCCTGGCCTTCTTAGAGGATCCCCCTGAAGTCCAGAGATGTGACTAAGTACGGCTGGTGCTGAGGACAGGTGTGCTGAGGCCTCGGGGGTCGGGGGGGTCCGGGGGGCTCAGCGGCTCGACCCGGTGTGAAGCGCTTCTTAAACTGCAGAAAAACAAAGAGAAAACATTTTATATATATATATATATATATATATACCTGTCCTTTGATTAAAATACAAACCTTTTTTAATACAGTATTAATAAAACAAAATAAAAAACATCCCTTATTGAATCACTTCAATCTGGAAGTGAAGACAGATAAAAAAAATAATAGTAATATAGTTATAATTTAAGCAAAATAAACATTGAAAGGAACATCTAAATAATAAACAAACAAAAACCAAATGTATTAAATTTAAATGTATTAAAAAATCCAGATATTATTTTTTAAATAGTTTTGCCCATAAATGTGCATTTTTCAAAAAAACAAACACATTTTTTTTCATTCAGTATAAATAAATACAATGGAAAGCCTTTAATCCGAAAGCATCTTTTCTAAGTGAAGTAAAATGAATTGTAATAATAATAAAAACAAAAAGAAGAATAGCCCAACTAAGTCTCAAAATATCCTCTTCTTTGCAGGATTACAACAGCAGGTCCACCCGGTGTTATTATCCTTTCAATTTATTATTAAAATGGTTTATTTAAACAGTTGTACTCACTCGTCCGTGTCTCAGAATCATGGCTCCAGTGAAGAGGAGCACGATGACGGTGAACGCCGTCACGCTGAAGGCGATCAGGACGAGATCCAGGATGTGATTTCCGAATCCGCAGAGTTCCTGCGGGTCTTCCTCTGGAAATAAATGATCGATAAATGTGTGAACCACAGCCTCACTGAAAAAACTGAGACGTTGACTTTAATTCAATATATTATGCCAGGGGGGTCGAACTCAAATACACAGTGGGCCTAGATTAAAAAATGGGTACTAGTCGAGGGCCGGACTGGTTCAGTGTTTATTGCAGAACTTATTGAAATGAACTTATTGCACATATTAAACCTGGAACTAACAAAGCTTAAATGATTGCCTATAAAAACAACATTAAATAATCAGCTGCATTCATTTCTTATGGCTCTATCTGCAGCTTTTCCAGAGTCATTTCTTATGAGTACATTTCTCCACAGGCCAACAACAGCTTCAACAAAACTATTCCCCTCAAAGAGAAAACCAAACATGCCCTGTTGTCGTGAGAGAAAGTGCAGAAGGAAGCATCCATTGAACTCAGTGTGCTGCTCTGTGATGCTAGCTCAGATACTTGGCATCTCATCTCGGGTGCAAGGTCATCAATGTTTGGGCTCAGGCTCTGAGCGGAGGAGACCCTCAGGATGGAGTGAAGGTGTGAGTGCAAAATACAGACGGGCCAGATCTAATAGTAATTAGAAATTATCCATCTTCTCCCGCTTATCCGTGGTCGGGTCTCGGAGGTAGCAGTTCCAGCAGAGAGCCCCAAGCGTTCCTGTCCCCTCATCAACCAGCTCTGACTGGGGGAACCCAAGGCGCTCCCAGGCCAGCGAAGAGATATAATCCCTCCACCTGGTCCTAGGTCTACCCCTTGGTCTCTTCCCAGCTGGACGTGCCTGGAACACCTCCCTAGGGAGGCGCCCAGGTGGCATCCTAACTAGGTGCCCGAACCACCTCAACTGGCTCCTTTTGACGTGAAGGAGAACTTCTCCTGCAGGCCGAAATTAAATCCACCAAGGGCCTGATTTGGCCCCCGGGCCTTGAGTTTGACACAAGTGTATTATGTCAACAGATTTCACATTACTGCATTAGGTTAGTTGAAAGCAATAATATTAAGATGAAATAAGAAATATTGGGTCGAATTTACATTATTGCTTTCAAATAACCTAATACAGTAATGAAATCTGTTGACATAATACATTTAATGAAAGTCAACGTTTCAGTGCTTACGTTGACCCAACAAAATATAGTTCGTATACTGTATGTATTTTATTTTGTATTTGTTACTCTTTAATGGATGGATGCAAGAACAAATTCATTTTCAAAATAATTTGAAGTATTGAATTTACAAATTGTATTTTTGTTTAACAGGTTAGACACAATTTACAAGTATTGATTGTGCAGTAACATTTTGTTGAAGTACTGAAACGCCTCCATTGGATTCCTTTGTTTACTTCCTGAAGATGGTGACATCAATATGGTACACTAGCGCTTCTATTGGCTAGCACTCCAACACATATCTCTAAGAATTTGACCAATCACAACAGAACCAGCCAGCTAACCAATCAGAGCCGACTGGGCTCTGGTTTCAGACAGAGGGTGAAAAGAGATGCTGCAGCACAGGCAGTATGAGAAAAATAAAGAGCTTATTGAACATTAAAGCCTGGAGACATGAAGAGACACTACACACTGATATACACCTGAACATCAGCAGGAGAGGACTCTTTAAAGTAGAGACACTACATACTGATATACACCTGAACATCAGCAGGAGAGGACTCTTTAAAGTAGAGACACTACATACTGATATACACCTGAACATCAGCAGGAGAGGACTCTTTAAAGTAGAGAACTACATACTGATATACACCTGAAACATCAGCAGGAGAGGACTCTTTAAAGTAGAGACACTACATACTGATATACACCTGAACATCAGCAGGAGAGGACTCTTTAAAGTAGAGACACTACATACTGATATACACCTGAACATCAGCAGGAGAGGACTCTTTAAAGTAGACACACTCCATCCATACTGATATACACCTGAACATCAGCAGGGGAGGACTCTTTAAAGTAGAGACACTACATACTGATATACACCTGAACATCAGCAGGAGAGGACTCTTTAAAGTAGAGACACTACATACTGATATACACCTGAACATCAGCAGGAGAGGACTCTTTAAAGTAGAGACACTACATACTGATATACACCTGAACATCAGCAGGAGAGGACTCTTTAAAGTAGAGACACTACATACTGATATACCCCTGAACATCATCAGGAGAGGACTCTTTAAAGTAGAGACACTACATACTGATATACACCTGAACATCAGCAGGAGAGGACTCTTTAAAGTAGAGACACTACATACTGATATACACCTGAACATCAGCAGGAGAGGACTCTTTGAAGTAGAGACACTACATACTGATATACCCCTGAACATCATCAGGAGAGGACTCTTTAAAGTAGAGACACTACATACTGATATACACCTGAACATCAGCAGGAGAGGACTCTTTAAAGTAGAGACACTACATACTGATATACACCTGAACATCAGCAGGAGAGGACTCTTTAAAGTAGAGACACTACATACTGATATACACCTGAACATCAGCAGGAGAGGACTCTTTAAAGTAGAGACACACATACTGATATACACCTGAACATCAGCAGGAGAGGACTCTTTAAAGTAGAGAACTACATACTGATATACACTGAACATCAGCAGGAGAGGACTCTTTAAAGTAGAGACACTACATACTGATATACACCTGAACATCAGCAGGAGAGGACTCTTTAAAGTAGAGACACTACATACTGATATACACCTGAACATCAGCAGGAGAGGACTCTTTAAAGTAGAGACACTACATACTGATATACACCTGAACATCAGCAGGAGAGGACTCTTTAAAGTAGAGACACTACATACTGATATACACCTGAACATCAGCAGGAGAGGACTCTTTAAAGTAGAGACACTACATACTGATATACACCTGAACATCAGCAGGAGAGGACTCTTTAAAGTAGAGTCACTACATACTGATATACACCTGAACATCATCAGGAGAGGACTCTTTAAAGTAGAGACACTACATACTGATATACACCTGAACATCAGCAGGAGAGGACTCTTTAAAGTAGAGACACTACATACTGATATACACCTGAACATCAGCAGGAGAGGACTCTTTAAAGTAGAGTCACTACATACTGATATACACCTGAACATCAGCAGGAGAGGACTCTTTAAAGTAGAGTCACTACATACTGATATACACCTGAACATTAAAGCATGGAGACATGTCCCAGTAGAATATTGGGTGAATTTTCATGATCATTTTGTGGGTTTTTTATATGAATGTTTAGTGTGTGCATATTCAAACATTAACAACTGGTTTTATTTACCTCTGACGATGATGATGGTGCCGTTGGTGGCCAGTCGCCCTTTGTCCACGTAGCTCCAGGTGCAGTCATACAGGTCGGTGTCCTGCAGCTGCATCATATCGATCTTAAAGGAGACACCAACGCCTCCGTCCAGCTGCTTTCGTTCAGATACTTGAATCCGTTTTTTAAACACTACATCCATTGTATTTTTTGCTATTTTTCCCTTTTGAAAATACAGGAAACTGACGTCTGTTCTGCTGTGAAACTTCCTCTGCAGAGTCAGGCTAACGGGGTCCGACACAGAGGTGTAGCAGGAGATCTCAGCGGAGGAGTTTATTGTCTTTATGGAGGTGGAGGAGGGCTCCTGAGAAACTGACAGAATAAGAGAAACTGTTACTGAAGCCTCCACAACATCAAGAGGACAATCAAAATAAAGGTTTCTACACAAATTATTTGCGAAGTTCCACGACAGGGCAAACATGTAGCTAACATATGTGAAAAAATGGGTACTCTTCTTTAACTGATCTGATTTAAAGAGTCCTCTCCTGCTGATGTTCAGGTGTATATCAGTATGTAGTGTCTCTACTTTAAAGAGTCCTCTCCTGCTGATGTTCAGGTGTATATCAGTATGTAGTGTCTCTACTTTAAAGAGTCCTCTCCTGCTGATGTTCAGGTGTATATCAGTATGTAGTGTCTAGGGATGGGTATCGTTTGAAATGTATCGATTCCGATTTCGATTCCGGTTCTGCTTATCGATTCCGGTTCTTATCGATTCCCCGTTTCGATTCCAAAATTGTAAAATAAAGAGGTCAAACGTTTAGATAACAAAAATATATTTATTCTTAAAAGGTTTAACTGAAATTGTTACTAAAAAATATACATGCAATACAAATGTATTGCACAATAGCTGTGCTTTATTTTAACTGAGCTATGCCTGTGGCAAGCTATTAACAGGCATTACACTTTGCCTTTTCTTTTTCTTTTTTAGTGGAGCCTCACTTCAGAGTGTTTACCGCGACCTATCTTTGGTGTTATGAAGTGACTGAGCTCGTGAAATGTCTACGGGAGGGCGGGGGAGCATCGCTGCGGGGCAACTGTGGACCTCTGTCGCCTGTCAGCGCAATTTATATGATGCCGTTTAAAAAAATGAAGGGCGGTGCCGGCCGTCAGCGTACCGAGCCGGCCGTCAACGGCCCGCTGACGACCGGCCGTTCTGTGATTCTCCAGGTCCGCCCTGTATTCCACCGGGTCACCGCAGCACCGCGGTGCAGACGGACCCGCTGGAATACAGGGTCTACCGCGTTTAGGAACCGTTAAGCAGAACCGAAATTGTGTATTTTGTATGGGTACCCGGTACCCGGCATTTTCTTATCGGTTCTCATCTGGAACCGAGTTTCGGTTCCCAACCCTAGTAGTGTCTCTACTTTAAAGAGTCCTCTCCTGCTGATGTTCAGGTGTATATCAGTATGTAGTGTCTCTACTTTAAAGAGTCCTCTCCTGCTGATGTGCAGGTGTATATCAGTATGTAGTGTCTCTACTTTAAAGAGTCCTCTCCTGCTGATGTTCAGGTGTATATCAGTATGTAGTGTCTCTACTTTAAAGAGTCCTCTCCTGCTGATGTTCAGGTGTATATCAGTATGTAGTGTCTCTACTTTAAAGATTCCTCTCCTGCTGATGTTCAGGCGTATATCAGTATGTAGTGTCTCTACTTTAAAGAGTCCTCTCCTGCTGATGTTCAGGTGTATATCAGTATGTAGTGTCTCTACTTTAAAGAGTCCTCTCCTGCTGATGTTCAGGTGTATATCAGTATGTAGTGTCTCTACTTTAAAGAGTCCTCTCCTGCTGATGTTCAGGTGTATATCAGTATGTAGTGTCTCTACTTTAAAGAGTCCTCTCCTGCTAATATAAAAGGTGCCCACAGTTTAAACTAGTCGAAAAACAAGTAGCTAATGAGACACATCTCAATCCGTCTGTCAGATGTACCACACACACACACCCATGTTTCTATTAGGTGCCAAACCAAACAAGGTGCTGTTAGGCACAGAGTGGAAGTGAGAATGCAATCTGAAAAAACTCCAGGATGTTATCTTCTATCTGCTATCAGTCAACACTTGCAGCAAGATTTTCTGGCTGTTCTGCAATCCTCTGAGCCGCAGATATAAAACAAGACGGTCAAAGTGTAAGTTATATGTCCTACCTGTATGAATAATAAGTCAAAGCAACAGCAGGTGAGACTGAAGACGGTCTGATTCCTCCAATCAGAAACATGATGTGATGACACTCTGATTTATAATTAGTGAAATTAAACATCTAGTTGTATTCCTTTAAAATATATATGATGTCATGCCTTATCATCTTTAAATAACATGGATAACTAGCAGATATATGTAGGTTTAATATATGCAAATGGTGTTGGTCTGGACCGAATATCAACTTAAAGAAATGCAGAAAGTGTTGCAACCGTCCGCAGACTCCCCTCAGTTCTTTTAGAGGTAGCTGCAGGATATACTCAAATATATGTATTTTTTTAAATGACTAAAAGGTTAAGCTGCAGAATGGATATATATGCTTGCCTCATTAATTATTACATTATTACATTGCATTTAGCTGACGCTTTTATCCAAAGCGACTTACAATAAGTACATTCGACCAGGAAGACACAACCTTGAAGAAAACAGAATCACATAAGTACATCAGGTTTCATAGAGCCAAACATTTCAAGTGCTACTCAACTGGCTTTAGGTAAGCCAGTCCTTTATTAGTATAAAAGTGCTTCGTTAATAGTTCTTGTAAAGGAAACTTCTGTGTAGCATGCAATGGAGTCACCGACTCAGGAAGGAGACACGGGAGGAGTCGGAGCTTTGATGTCAAACCACTGTGATTTATTTGGAGTTGGTACCAGAGTATTCACATCACAAATCCAAGAGTCAGAGGTTCTGACTTCACGGTAGAGTTGCCACGTCAATTCTGGAGAGCCTCTCTCTTGCCAGCCCATCTAACTGGTTTCGCAGAGAGTAAACAACATATTTGAGAAGATAGCCTAAACAGTGTGGGAACACTGAGCTACTTGCGTCGGACACTTATGACCTCGAAGATTTCACCTTGGAGTCCACAAATACAGAGAAGGAAGTGTCCCAGTGTACCCACAACACAGACCATCTGTGACCCAGTATTGACCGGTCACAGAATGGGAACAATAACATTATTGGCCAAGCAGCCTGTGTCCTTAAAGAAGGTAAACAGACATCAAGGTTTGTCCTGTATGTTACAAATTGGCGTCTATGATAATTATTTCCATAACAGTTCTAACGCTCGAAGTGGAGTCGAAAGAGATCAGTTTTCAGTTTGCGCCGGAAGATGTGCAAGCTATCTGCCGTCCTGATGTCAATGGTCAATTAATCTTCTCACAACCCCCCACTGCTTAGCCTTATGACTGTTCTCCACTTCCTGCAGTCTGAGTGTCTCAATGCACAGTTATATATGTTAACCGAGGTGTTTAAATATTCAGTGTTGTCTTTAAGTCATGGATGTTTTTAAAGAAGTGAACTCTGTTTCTGTGGGTGTTTTCACTTCCTGCTGCTGCTGCTGCTGCTGCTGCTGTACTTCACTGCAGGACAAACACACTGACTGATATTTTGCTGCTTTACATTTATTTCATAAGGCTAATGTTGGGCTATAAAGGAACTACAGCACGGTCACATGACTTCACGTCACCACCGCTAAGCTAATGGTGGCTAATGTTGGGCTATAAAGGAACTACAGCACGGTCACATGACTTCACGTCACCACCGCTAAGCTAATGGTGGCTAATGTTGGGCTATAAAGGAACTACAGCACGGACACATGACTTCACCACCGCTAAGCTAATGGTGGCTAATGTTGGGCTATAAAGGAACTACAGCACGGTCACATGACTTCACGTCACCACCGCTAAGCTAAAGGTGGCTAATGTTGGGCTATAAAGGAACTACAGCACGGTCACATGACTTCACGTCACCACCGCTAAGCTAAAGGTGGCTAGTGTTGGGCTATAAAGGAACTACAGCACAGTCACATGACTTCACGTCACCACCGCTAAGCTAAAGGTGGCTAATGTTGGGCTCTAAAGGACCTACAGCACGGTCACATGACTTCACGTCACCACCGCTAAGCTAAATGCGGCTAATGTTCGGCTATAAAGGAACTAAAGCACGGTCACTTGTTGGTTTGCAGCTACTTTGAATGCATGTTTCTTAGCTGATGATTTTGTATTTTTGCTTCTGCTTTTACTTCGTCCACCTTTGTTTATTCTCGGAATCGTCAGTGTGTGATTTTAAATATGTCTTTACCCGATGTATGAATTCAAATTAAATGAAAATATATCATTGCTTAGTTCACCAAATATATATGTTATTTTCATTTTGAGGAATGCAAACTAAAAATGTATATAAACAAAACATTTAAAATAAATAATAATATACATAATACATATTTAAAAATGACATATATTTATTTGATATTAAAAATAAATAATAACATTTTTAGGATGTATTAGACTTATAGCATTATATAAATTACTTCTCTATAGTAAATCGTTGTACAACAGGTGTATTACCTTTAAATACAATATTTACCTTTATACGGTATCAGGGTAAAATGAGTACATGTCGAACACAGGGGATATTTTTCTACAGAAATACTGGGTTTATTTAAAACATTCAGTCCATTTTACTATAAAAAAGAGGAACAAACATCATCATTTTTAAATTGAATGTTAGTTTTAGAGAATAGAAAGAGATGCTTCTGCTCAGAGGTTTGAAAACAGGAAACGAACAGGAAGACGTGACTCGTCTTCATCATTTTGGATGTTAAACAAAAACAACAGAATTCCACATTTTTCTCACACACACGTACCTGTCCATGCGTGCAGCAGGACCTCAGCCGGCAGACAGAGGATCCCCAACACACAGCTCCACCCGAGGGCCTCCATCCTCTCAGGCCGAACACACACTGACAGAGGAAGTGTGATGGTGTGTCTGTATCATCTGTGTGTGTGTGTGTGTGTGTGTGTGTGTGTGTGTGTGTGTGTGTGTGTGTGTGGGCTGCATTAAATCAAAGAAGAGGAAACTGCTTATCGACAACAACTTTATTTGACAACACCACATGTTAAATGTACAGAGGAAGTGTGACGTGTGTCTTTATCATCTGTGTGTGTGTGTTTGTGCGTGTGTGTGTGTGTGTGTGTGTGTGGGCTGCATTAAATCAAAGAAGTTAAACTGCTTATCGACAACAACTTTATTTGACAACACCACATGTTAAATGTACAGAGGAAGTGTGACGTGTGTCTTTATCATCTGTGTGTGTGTGTTTGTGCGTGTGTGTGTGTGTGTGTGTGTGTGTGTGTGTGTGTGTGTGTGTGTGTGTGTGTGTGTGTGTGTGTGTGTGGGCTGCATTAAATCAAAGAAGTTAAACTGCTTATCGACAACAACTTTATTTGACAACACCACATGCTACATGTACAAAGGCTTATTTAGCTTTCACAGTAAAAAAAATATATTGCACAGTATAAAACAACACATTCTTACTTGGTTTGTTTTTATTGCAGAATTGATTAAGTGGCTTTGTAGTGCTATTTTGTAAAGTGGGTTCAAGCTCCAGAAAATCTAAAGGCATCTTAATGTCCAACTCTTGTGTATAATATGTACAGATATAACCCCAAACATATATATTTTACATATATACACATGGTTAAATACATTTTCTTCTGTATTCACCACCCCCGCTAAGCTAAAGGAGGCTAATGTTGGGCTATAAAGGAACTACAGCACGGTCACATGACTTCACGTCACCACCGCTAAGCTAAAGGAGGCTAATGTTGGGCTATAAAGGAACTACAGCACGGTCACATGACTTCACGTCACCACCGCTAAGCTAAAGGTGGCTAATGTTGGGCTATAAAGGAACTACAGCACGGTTACATGACTTCACGTCACCACCGCTAAGCTAAAGGAGGCTAATGTTGGGCTATAAAGGAACTACAGCACGGTCACATGACTTCACGTCACCACCGCTAAGCTAAAGGTGGCTAATGTTGGGCTATAAAGGAACTACAGCACGGTCACATGACTTCACGTCACCACCGCTAAGCTAAAGGTGGCTAATGTTGGGCTATAAAGGAACTACAGCACGGTCACATGACTTCACGTCACCACCGCTAAGCTAAAGGTGGCTAATGTTGGGCTATAAAGGAACTACAGCACGGTCACATGACTTCACGTCACCACCGCTAAGCTAAAGGTGGCTAATGTTGGGCTATAAAGGAACTACAGCACGGTCACATGACTTCACGTCACCACCGCTAAGCTAAAGGTGGCTAATGTTGGGCTATAAAGGAACTACAGCACGGTCACATGACTTCACGTCACCACCGCTAAGCTAAAGGTGGCTAATGTTGGGCTATAAAGGAACTACAGCACGGTCACATGACTTCACATCTCCACCGCTAAGCTAAAGGAGGCTAATGTTGGGCTATAAAGGAACTACTGCACGGTCACATGACTTCACGTTACCACCGCTAAGCTAAAGGAGGCTAATGTTGGGCTATAAAGGAACTACAGCATGGTCACATGACTTCACATCTCCACCGCTAAGCTAAAGGAGGCTAATATTGGGCTATAAAGGAACTACAGCACGGTCACATGACTTCACATCACCACCGCTAAGCTAAAGGCGGCTATGTATTTAATAATACATGGGATTTTTATCGTGCTTTTCCTAATGCTCAAAGACGCTTTATTTAGACACTTATTTAGACCGCCGTTTTTTCTAAATTTCCCATAGGGGTATTTCATGACATATGTTATGTCGTAGAACAACAATCTCTTCTTTCTGGGTTAACCACAGACCTTTTTTTTGGCAACCAAAAACACATGGGAACAGGAAGTGCCAAAAATGCTGACTCATTCCCGGGTTTCAGGACTAATTCTTGCAGCTCTTTGTTGTCATGCAGGACGTCACGCTCCATGTCAGGATCGTTATCTTGTGGCGTTGCCTTGTTGATACGATTAATGATTTTCTTTCCAAACAGGGCACCGAAAATCCCCAATGCTATCACAGGGACGAAAATCCCCAAGAGGACCGGAACATGAGTTTTGGTCGTCTCAATTGGACCTGAAAAATAAACATAGAGATTAAAATGTGGACTAATCCAATGTATTTTAACTTTAGATGGATAATAATGATGCACGCTTTACGCACATTTGCTAAAAGACAATAAGAAATGGGAATGTGATGATACAAGTCGGCCATCTTTGAAGGATACCAGCGTCCGCAACCCATTGACCAACCTGTACGTTGAGTTAAGAGGTGCATAAACCCTACAACTTTAACTTTTTGAACATGATTGATTGTGAAGATCTAACAGCCAATTACAGGACCAATAAACCATCAAAAAATGACCATCCTATTTTTCCTGACGGCCGGAAATACTAGTTGTGTTGTCATTGTCTATATTGTCGCTGTATTGTATAATTAATTGTATAATTATTTGTTTGTTTTACTTTGATGTGGGTTTATTTTTTTTTCCGTTTTATGTTTATTTTCATGGCTCTGTTGTTTAAGTTATATTGATAAGCATTTTTTTGCGGGTAGAGGGAGGGAGGGGGGAGTGTAGTGAGTGTACTGTGGTACTGTGATATTACATTTACAATATAAATGAAATGGCATCGATTACTGTACACCATAATGAAATAAAAAGACTTGTAAAAAAAAATTTAAATGACCATGGAATAACAATTTATTATTATCCAACATGGAGGGTTAACGTGGGAAACGTAGCCGCAAGATACGCCTGGATGTTTATTGTTAATTGCTAAATTGACACAAACCAATACAGAGGGATTGGTTTCAAACCTGTCGCAGTAAACACACACATCATTATTAAGTTAAAGCTCTTGTATAGACCAGGGGTGTCCAAACTGCGGCCAGTGGTTCATTTTGAATTGGCCCGCAGCAAATTCTAAAACTATAATGGAAAATGGGTCACATATGAAACTTGTGCTTGTCTTAAATTATACTTCCTGAATACATATGTAAATATATATTACACAGTAGTATTCATGTGTTAATAAGCCTCATTTTCAAATAGATTCAGTCAATTAAACTTGAACACATTTTAAAACAAATCTTTGTCGATTAAAATAAATCCAGATTACTTATTTGCATAACAAGCTTGAAATAGACCCTTCATATTTCCCCTTATTATAAGATATCTGAGGCTTCTGTTTTTAAGGAATAAGCCGCTAACACTGTTTATATAACCCAGTCTCATGGCATTTCGTGTTGATTTGTGTTCACCAACACGATATCCCAACAAAAAAGAATACAGATTTCAGTATTCGGAGGCTCTGAGCCCCATTTGTTTTCCTCGCGGACGGCAAAAAGACGGGGTGCAGGCACGAAACATACTACCAATAGAAATACAGTGCTTTTAAAATCGTTCTGTCTGACACGGAAAAAATAAATGGGAAAATCGTGTTGGTGAACACGAATCAATAGATTAAATACATTTCGTGACTATAACACGAAATGCCGTGAGACTGGGTTGGTATATAACAAGATAAATGAAACCCTCTGGAGAGCTGTGATGTAAGCTCTATAGCAAATTCAAGTATCAAGCATAATTGACCTACATTTGATTAATCTAGCTAACTTATATCTTAATTTATGAGGCAATACACCCTACCTCTATTGAGGGGAGCAGCCCTTCATATATTTTTACCTGTATTTGGCCATCAGTGAAAAGAGTTTTGACACCCTGACCTAAAGGGGTGGGGAACCTTTTTCCTCTCAAGGGCCATTTCAAATGTTTCAACATCCTCCGAGGGCCGTACAAATTATTGACCTCTGCTTAAAAAAACTAAAATCACAGCCCATTCATTCGGCCTTTCTTTCATGCTGTGCAAAGAAAAAGCAACCTCTTAATCCAGATATCTTACTTGCGCATGCATGCATGTGCACGGTGTGGCATGACCACCAAAACAGAAAGATATGGATGCAAGATGTGTGCAAATTAGTTTCCTATCCATGTGAACATGATTTAAGTGGGGGGGGGGTCCTCCCCTCCTCTAGGGGGGTCTGGGGGCATGCTCCCCCGGGAAGATTTTTTTTAAATGTTGAAGTTAAAAGCATCAATCTGGTGCACTTTGAGAGCAACATTAGGAGATCTATGGAAACATCTCTCAGCACCCAGATGAAACAGAACTGGAAGCAGATTTTATCTTTCTTTATGGATATTTTACAAATCACTCTCCTTTTAAACTGTATTCTTGTTTATGAATAACATTACTGTCATATAGTATTTTATACCTGTTTACTTTATTCTCTTATTTTATAATAACTATAATGAACATATAAAGATGTGCCTTTACCTCACTGGTTGTAGAAAAAGCTTCTTATATTCGTTAGCATAGCTAGCTAACCAGATGCTAATAACAACAGTTATTGACTGTATGATCAGTGTGACAGATGAGCAGATCGCCACTGGGCTTTCAGCCAAAGACACAGCCGCACAAACTGCAGCATGTGCTCCCCACCCCTGATCTAGACGCTATCCTTCAAAGATGGCCGCCGTGTCCCAGAATGCAACACACTTACCAGGAGTCGGACTAATGGAGCGAAAGGGATCAGGACTTATTATGTGTACTTTGATGTGAGGCGATGTGACCGTCCCACAGTTAGTCAGGATGTTAACGCTGTAATTCTCCTCCTTCCTGACATCTGAGATGGTCATGGACAGGTGACTCACACGATCCCACTCACAGGTGTGTTTCCCAGAGTCATTGTCACACTTTATGTTTTCACTTTTCGTGTTATTCCAGTGATACCGACCAAAATTACAGTTCTGTCGCAGGGTGTATGTGCAGTGTATAGTCACGAGTTGTCCTGACTCTGCCTCTGTGTCGTTGCACTTCACTGACACTACAGGGCGAGAAGGAAAAAGGCGTGTAAGTTAAATCATTTTTTATTTAAAGGGCACAGTTTATTTATTGATTTGATCAGCTTTATTTCGAAGGTGTCAAATAATAATACACAAATTGAACATGAGAATTATTATACAATACATTACTTGACAAAATGAATCAGTATCAAATTGATAAACAAACATATTACTGATTCTAAATTATGTATAAACAAATAATCTACTTAATTACACATCTGAAAAGGGGTGGGAAGAAGTTTACACTATTTAATCCCACCTCTTTTCCCAAAAACTAAATTAGTAACATATCCTTTTTTTTCTTCTTATAGAAATACATTTGTTATGGAAAAACAAAAACACATAAAACAACAAATATATAAACAGATAAATAAACAAACAAATAAACAAACAAATACATAACAGAGGTCAATTATATATATTTGTAAAAGGTATAAGGACAAAACAAATGGTTATTCGGTTATAAAATACCATATTCTGAGGAGGCAGCGCTTAGCAGCAGAGGAGCAGCCAAGAGCAAACACAGCCACGTGAAGGTCATCCTGGAGTCTGCAGGAACCTGAAGAAAGAAAGGAGCAGATGTTAAAGAGGCCATTTTATACTGTTTATCATCAGTATATCACAGCTCTCAGATATATCCATAGCCTATCTCTGATTGGCTGAAACACCAAACAGATCATTGCAGCATTACCCATAATCCCCTCTGTTTCAGCCCTGTTTCCAAAGTGTTGATTCTCTGTCTGTTACTTTAGATGAAAATAAGGAGCCCCTCCCCACGCCCCTCTGAGAGACATTTGGTTACAAAGAACTCAATGGTGCTCTAGGAGGAGATTCAGGTGATAAGGGGGGGGGGGGGGGAGGGTACCTTGGTGCTGATTGGCTAATGGTTACACAAGACAACACATCGTTATGACATCATAAAGTGGCCAAAATCTGATCAGCTCATTTTCAGACAGGTTTTTATAGAAATGGATCAAAAAGAGAGAGAATCTTTGTTCCTGAAACTTTCAGAGTCTCTTTCCACAGAGGGGACACATGTTGATGTAGAAGAGAGATGAAGAAGAGGGGACACATGTTGATGTAGAAGAGACATGAAGAAGAGGGGACACATGTTGATGAAGAAGAGACATGAAGAAGAGGGGACACATGTTGATGTAGAAGAGACATGAAGAAGAGGGGACACATGTTGATGTAGAAGAGAGATGAAGAAGAGAGGACACATGTTGATGTAGAAGAGAGATGAAGAAGAGGGGACACATGTTGATGTAGAAGAGACATGAAGAAGAGGGGACACATGTTGATGTAGAAGAGAGATGAAGAAGAGGGGACACATGTTGATGTAGAAGAGACATGAAGAAGAGGGGACACATGTTGATGTAGAAGAGACATGAAGAAGAGAGGACACATGGTGATGTAGAAGAGAGATGAAGAAGAGGGGACACATGTTGATGTAGAAGAGAGATGAAGAAGAGGGGACACATGTTGATGTAGAAGAGACATGAAGAAGAGGGGACACATGTTGATGTAGAAGAGAGATGAAGAAGAGGGGACACATGTTGATGTAGAAGAGACATGAAGAAGAGGGGACACATGTTGATGTAGAAGAGACATGAAGAAGAGAGGACACATGGTGATGTAGAAGAGAGATGAAGAAGAGGGGACACATGTTGATGTAGAAGAGACATGAAGAAGAGAGGACACATGGTGATGTAGAAGAGACATGAAGAAGAGGGGACACATGTTGATGTAGAAGAGACATGAAGAAGAGGGGACACATGTTGATGTAGAAGAGACATGAAGAAGAGGGGACACATGTTGATGTAGAAGAGACATGGAGAAGAGGGGACACATGTTGATGTAGAAGAGACATGGAGAAGAGGGGACACATGTTGATGTAGAAGAGACATGGAGAAGAGGGGACACATGTTGATGTAGAAGAGACATGAAGAAGAGGGGGCACATGTTGATGTAGAAGAGACATGGAGAAGAGGGGACACATGTTGATGTAGAAGATACATGAAGAAGAGGGGACACATGTTGATGTAGAAGAGACATGAAGAAGAGGGGGCACATGTTGATGTAGAAGAGACATGAAGAAGAGGGGACACATGTTGATGTAGAAGATACATGGAGAAGAGGGGACACGTGTTGATGTAGAAGAGACATGAAGAAGAGGGGACACATGTTGATGTAGAAGAGACATGAAGAAGAGGGGACACGTGTTGATGTAGAAGAGACATGAAGAATAGGGGACACATATTGATGTAGAAGAGACATGAAGAAGAGGGGACACATGTTGATGTAGAAGAGACATGAAGAAGAGGGGACACATGTCGATGACATGAAGAAGAGGGGACACATGCGATGTAGAAGAGACATGAAGAAGAGGGGACACATGTTCGATGTAGAAGAGACATGAAGAAGAGGGGACACATGTTGATGTAGAAGAGACATGAAGAAGAGGGGACACATGTTGATGTAGAAGAGACATGAAGAAGAGGGGACACATGTTGATGTAGAAGAGACATGAAGAAGAGGGGGACACATGTTGATGTAGAAGAGACATGAAGAAGAGGGGACACATGTTGATGTAGAAGAGACATGAAGAAAGAGGGGACACATGTTGATGTAGAAGAGACACTGGAGAAGAGGGGACACATGTTGATGTAAGAAGAGACATGGAAGAAGAGGGGACACATGTGATTGATAGAAGAGACATGAAGAGAGGGGACACATGTTGATGTAGAAGAGACATGGAAGAAGAGGGGACACATTTGATGTAGAAGAGACATGGAGAAGAGGGGACACATGTTGATGTAGAAGAGACATGGAGAAGAGGGGACACATGTTGATGTAGAAGAGACATGAGAAGAGGGGACACATGTGATGTAGAAGAGACATGAGAAGAGGGGACACATGTTGATGTAGAAGAGACATGAAGAAGAGGGGACACATGTTGATGTAGAAGAGACATGAAGAAGAGGGGACACATGTTTGATGTAGAAGAGACATGAAGAAGAGGGGACACATGTTGATGTAGAAGAGACATGAAGAAGAGGGGACACATGTTGATGTAGAAGAGACATGAAGAAGAGGGGACACATGTTGATGTAGAAGAGACATGGAGAAGAGGGGACACATGTTGATGTAGAAGAGACATGAAGAGGAGGGGACACATGTTGATGTAGAAGAGACATGAAGAAGAGGGACACATGTTGATGAAGAAGAGACATGAAGAAGAGGGACACATGTTGATGTAGAAGAGACATGAAGAAGAGGGGACACATGTTGATGTAGAAGAGACATGAAGAAGAGGGGACACATGTTGATGTAGAAGAGACATGAAGAAGAGGGGACACATGTTGATGTAGAAGAGACATGAAGAAGAGGAGACACATGTTGATGTAGAAAAGACATGAAGAAGAGGGTTTTGCATAATAGGGGACTTTTAATTATGTTTTCCCTTTCCTGTTCTCTGGGTTGTTTTAATGCATGTAAATGGTCTGCAAACGCCTCCATTTGACTCCTTTGTTTACTTTCTGAACATAATGACATCACTATGTAACACTCACGCTAGCGCTCCAACACATTGTACGTGATAGGCTAAGGAGCGGGACATCTTTAAGCGCTGGACCAATCACAACAGAGCCGACCAGCTGACCAGTCAGAGCAGCATTGTATATTGTACAATGTGCATTTCATTGTTATTATTATTATCAGTAAAAGTTCGATTAAACATCGGGTGGTGATTTGATTAAGTGTGACCGACTATCTGAAACCTGTGTTTCTCTTTATCTTATACAATGTGAACAAACAGCAGATGAACCGTTGATTAACTCACAGCTGTTTGCACAACCCTGCAAAACGCTCATGCACCACCGTCCTTCATAAAGGGTTAAGTGACAGTTAATTGAACTCTTACTGTTAGCAAACACAGCAATGATGATTCACTTTCATTCATTATTAGAAGGCTAATGCTATAATTACGGTAATAATGTATTTATTATAACTGTTAGGGAAATAATTGTCCGACTCCTAGATATGACGTGCAGGACCAACCCTGACGTCTGTTATCTCCTTTAAGGACATAGGCTGCTTCAGCCATAATGTTATTGTTCCCATTCTGTGACCGGTCAACACTAGGTCACAGATGGTCTGTGTTGTGGGTGCACTGGGACACTTCCTTCTTTGTTGTTTGTGGACTCCAAGGTATGACATCTTCGAGGCCATAAGTGGCGGACGCAAGTGACTCAGTGTGCCCAACTGTGTAAAGCTATCTTATCAAAACATGTTGATGACTCTGTGAAACCAGTTAAATGGGCTAACGAGAGAGAGGCGCTCCAGGATTGACGTGGCAACCCACCCGTGCAGTCAGACCGTGACTGCTGTGACTTGTGATGTGAATCTCTCCGGCCGAAACTCCAAATAAACCTCCAGTGTTTGACATCGAAGCTCCTGCTCTACCTGCTCTTCCTGTGTCGGTGACTCCCACTGCATTGCTACACAGAAGTTTCCCTTACAATAACAGTTACGGAAACATAAAGTGAACGTTGGACAAAGCCAGGTTCAAAGTATGTTTCATTTTGTTGTCTTCTTAAAGTCAACGTTTGTTACCGAGCGGTTTTTAGATATCTCTTTGTATAACTTCAGAGATAAGACAATACTGCCATAAAATGTGCATTTTCTTCATGATTTTAGTCATACAAAGTGTATAAATAAGACACGCTCTGTACACAGCTTCACAGCTATCTGTGTATGCTTTGAATTATATAATATATGCATCAAACAAAAACATTTGCAGATTATAACTGAATCTGCAATCAGAGTAAAACTGGTAGTTTGATCCTAAGCGTTGAAACAATACCTACAATAAACATTGAATTCATGTCTTGCTACTTAAACATGTCTCGTACTTTTACTGCAAAGATACGTCTTCCACAACTACACCGATTGCATCCTCTCAATACACATATTTATTTCCTTTTGTTGTGTGATTTTAATGCTCGCTTTCAATTGAAATCTCCTGAATAAACAAACGCACCGATTTTGATCTGATTGCGCAATACATAATGCCCTATCCTGCTTAAAGTGCTTAAAAGCAAACTCACACACACACACGTATTCAGAGAGGAACTCACCTGTAGAACAGCTGCTTTCTCATGGGAGCACCTGCTGTGATGAAGTGAAGCGATGTATTTATGGAGCACTCAATGAAAAGAGGAAGTTGAAGCGCTTTCTGCCCACGCTGCTCCGAGGGGAAAACCATCCGTTGTGAAATCTAAACAATGCCTGAAGGAGACGACGAGATTAGAGACCAGGAAACAACACGCACAAACATATGGGATGCTTTATTTAACTATGAAGAGGTATCACCCTGAAACTCCCCCAGCTGACATTCAGACACATATTAATTATTTACGTGTGTTCTGAAATGTTATTTAGTGTACGTTTCATCATCAGGATGATCCGTGTGAGCTCTTTTGGATGTTTTCCAGAGGAATGTGGACGTTGGAGTCATTGGTTCACTTCCAAGTCTCTTTGTTTCAATTCACTTCTGCTCTACAAAAGAAATAACTACATATTGTTGGAAACTATTACTTATTTACAGAGGTGGAAAGTACCTAAGTAGATTAACCCAAGTACTGTACTTAAGTGCAATTTAGAGGTACTTGTACTTGAGTATTTCCATTTATGCTACTGTGTACTTCTACTCCACTACAGTTCAGAGGTACATGGTGTACTTTTCCTCCACTACATGTATTAATACCTTTAGTACTTCTCAGATGTGGATGAATGATGTGAAATATAATCAAGTGTTGAATCAGATTTTAGTTCCACCTGGAGTAAATCCACCAGCTACCCTGCAGTATACAAAGTACTTCAAACTAGCTGCACCTTCACCAGCTTTGAGAACACTTTCATGATCAATCATTATAAAACATATCATAGATATTATTCTGAAATGGACCAATCTGCACAACGACTACTTTTACTGTCTTTCACTATATTTTGATGAGAATACTTTTCTACTTTCACTTGAGGAACATTTTGAATGCAGGACTTTTACTATAACTGAGTATTCCTACACTCTGGTACTTCTACTTTTACTCAAGTACAAGAGCTGAGTACATCTACTTTTACTCAAGCACAAGATCTGAGTATTTCTACTTTTACTCAAGCACAAGATCTGAGTACTTCTACTTTTACTCAAGCACAAGATCTGAGTATTTCTACTTTTACTCAAGTACAAGACCTGAGTACTTCTACTTTTACTCAAGTACAAGATCTGAGTACTTCTACTTTTACTCAAGTACAAGGTCTGAGTACTTCTACTTTTACTCAAGTACAAGATCTGAGTACTTCTACATTTACTCAAGTACAAGACCTGAGTACTTCTACTTTTACTCAAGTACAAGATCTGAGTACTTCTACTTTTACTCAAGCACAAGATCTGAGTATTTCTACTTTTACTCAAGTACAAGACCTGAGTACTTCTACTTTTACTCAAGTACAAGATCTGAGTACTTCTACTTTTACTCAAGTACAAGGTCTGAGTACTTCTACTTTTACTCAAGTACAAGATCTGAGTACTTCTACTTTTACTCAAGTACAAGACCTGAGTACTTCTACTTTTACTCAAGTACAAGATCTGAGTACTTCTACTTTAACTCAAGTACTAGATCTGAGTACTTCTACTTGTACTTGTAACAGAGTACTCCTACACTCTGGTACTAAAATGTAAAATGCTCATGATTTTCCGTCTGGGTCAGATTATATTGATCTGATGAACAGTTTCAGTTTCACAGAAAGACATCTCAAGATAAGACACGCAACACAGTTGTTGGCTAGCTGGCAGCTAACCAACAACTGTGTGTGTTGGCTAGCTGGCAGCTAACCAACAACTGTGTGTGTTGGCTAGCTGGCAGCTAACCAACAACTGTGTGTGTTGGCTAGCTGGCAGCTAACCAACAACTGTGTGTGTTGGCTAGCTGGCAGCTAACCAACAACTGTGTGTGTTGGCTAGCTGGCAGCTAACCAACAACTGTGTGTGTTGGCTAGCTGGCAGCTAACCAACAACTGTGTGTGTTGGCTAGCTGCCAGCTTCAAGGTGTTTCCATGTAAACAAATACCTTTCACTTGTGTAACCAAACATGATTCAACACCGTGGATCAGCAGGTGTTGACATCTCTCTTTTTCCGCAGACTTTCGCTTGATTGATTGATTGATTGATTGATTGAAAAGTGTATTAACAGCTTGTATATTGGGTACAGTACAGTACAGCTCAAAACATACAATTGTTAAGGGGATGCAGACCAGAGAAAGACTTTCGTCTTGTTTACATCAGGGTCCCCCATTTCCAATTCATCATGTCATTTAAGACATATAAGACATATTTGACATATTTGACATACAGATGGCTTATTTACAATTTACATACAGGTGGTTTTTTACATACAGATTGCTTGTTTACAATTTTCATTTTAGATTTCGTTCTAATACATCCTAACCGGACATTTAAGACATACTAAGTCTACAGATATACAGTTAGTAACAGAGTCTAAAATGCGAGTATATACATAGATGGGGGGGGAAGCTGTCCATTGAACGACAGGTTGAGATTTGTACCATTACCGGGGCCAGTTTTGCAATGCTCTCCCCCGAAGGTGCTCTTTAAGAGAGGTTTTGAAGGTAAGTATAGTTTGACTTTCCTTTACAGTTGTGGGAAGAGCGTTCCACCTTGATGTGGCATCATTGCGAAACGTGTATTCCCCCTTTTTTGTGCCAAATCTGGGTTTCACATGATTTGTGGAGCTCCCTCTGGTGTTATGATCATGGTATTCCTTGACCTTTGGGAAGAATTTTGACATGTACATGGGTACCATAGAGGTGTAGTGGATCTTGTAGACCAGGCCCATTGCTGATGATTCGCTTTGTATCTGTATTTCACTACACCTTATATCTCATATCTTTGCAGGCGTATTCACCTTTCTTCTGAGACGCTTTGAGGTGTGACATGGTATAACTTTGCACCATTTGATGTTTACAAAACGGCAATATTGTCATGCATAAGGACAACAAAGTACAGTAGTGATCATGCTAAGCTAATGGACTCACATGCAGGGAAGCACCACGTGTTTGCCTTTTCTGTCAACTTTTCTCGCCATGCAACCTTTGAGCCTGTTTTGCTTTAATTTAGGACTCATACTGTAAGCTAACAGCTTCCTGTCCCCGGCTCAATACTAAACACCCCCACAAATAACCATCTTTTCAGAAAATCCCAAAAAGCTGGTAGTTTTGAACAATTGTATTCTAAAAACTGTTGATTAAAGTATATTTTTCATGAATGAATTGATGGATTCAGCACTTTACATACTTAACGCAGGGTTGCCAACTCTCACGCATCTGGCGTGTGACACACGCTTTCACTGTCAATCTCACGCTCTCACTCTGCCCAAACTATTCTCACGCCAAAAACAAGGAGTTGACAGCTGCTCAAGCTGTCGATCCGCTCCCTCCCCGCTCCCACCACTCTTAACAACGTTAACCGACAGCAGAGCAGTGGGAGCTGGTTGGTCAATCCCCGACCCGTATTGCGCATGCGCAGATCCGTCTTAACGCCAGGCTTTTCATCAGTCGACGGCGAACTCCACAGAAGGAAAGGTGGGTTTGCACAGTGCACTTTATCGATATCGTTGAATATGTTTGAAAATATGATTAGAGTAAGATAACCTATTCTATAAAGGCCACATATTTGTTTATAAAGTTTGTTAACATTTTAGATTTGTTTGTTTAAACTTTAGAATGTATAGCACATTAAAAGATTGTCACTTGACTTTTAGGTTTGAAGGGCGCTAAAGTTGTAATTCAGTCCCCTAAATAGCTTAAGCTATGTTAACAGCTAGCTTTTAAAGAATAAAAGAAACATATATTATAACAATAATGGTGTTTTATTATGCAAATGATTTGCTAACTACTATGTATGTATGTATTCAAGACAGACTTTGTTAAATAAACTGGTATTCCAGATGGAGAGCTTTGTGAAATACTTTAAGAAGACTAAAGAGAGAGAAAGAGATGAGGGACTGGCATTAGCCAACAACAGTTCAGAGGAAAACGGGCAGAGGCAGCAGAGGAGACAAGCAGAGGAGACAATGAGGGAAGATGAAGATGAGACACAAGTGCAGGTAACTTGGCTAGTTCACAATATCATACCCCAAAGGTTTCACAGGTAGCCAAGGCTGCTAGCGAGCTGTATTTATTGTATTTATTGTAACATTTGCTAGCAAATAACTACACAATTGTAGATTGCTGTTTTACACATTTGGATTCCATTATGCTTGTTATTTGTTATGATTTGTAACATGTTAAGTCAGTGTCTACACTTGTGTTCAATAAACTAATTCAATATCTAAATCTCTTCCTCATAGACCATAGAGAGAGAGTGTGAGGCGCTGTGTGCATCAAAACAAAGGAAGAACGCAGGGGCAGCCTCATATGGCTCCAAGTTTCATTCCCAGTGGACCATTCATCACGCCTGGGACTACACCTTTTCATTTTTGGTGTTCCATATGCAACAAAAGATGCACATGCAGGAATGAATTAGAATGCAGACACCTGAGAGCTGATGTGATTCGCCATATTATCAGGGAATCACACTTGAAAAAACAAAAGATGGTTGAGAGCTCTTCAAAAATGAATATGTTCATACAAGGAACGCAAAGCACTGAGATGGGTCAGCTGGAAACACAGGTGATAGTATACAAGTTGGTTAAGTACAGTGATGTTATGGTTATTTAGTGGGGTTTAAGCCGCAGTGATTGGGGTTACATAAACTTTGCCTAACCTGTAAATCATTAAACTGATTGATTAAATACGTCAAAATAATATAAATGACCTGACAGCAGCATACTCACCTATGTAGATATATGATTGTGTTTTATACATTCATTACACAACCACAGACCAGAAGAGCCGAAGTGAAGGTGGCCATGACAATGGTGCAGCACAACATCCCATTGGCTTTTTCGGATCACCTGAGTCCGCTGTTCAAGGAGTGTTTCCCTGATTCCAAGATAGCCCAAAAGTATTCCTCAGCCAGGACAAAAACAACAGCCATCATAAACAAGTGTGTAGCCCCCTATTTGATGGATGAGCTTGTGAAAAATCGATGTGATCATCCCTTCTCTTTGGCCACTGATGGGTCCAATGATACTGGTAAGTGTGTTCATGTTGACCATGGGTCACACAGAATTAAGTAAGTAAGTGTTGAATACATTTGTGTCGTCACAGGCAGAGAGAAGTTGAATCCACTGACTGTCAACATTTGGAGTTCACAAGGTGTGATTCAACGATTTCTTGACATGGGTCTGACATCAGGAACCAGCTGTGGCACTGCTGAGGCCATATTCAACTAAATGAATGAGGTGCTGGAAGGCCACAGTATCCCATGGGCCAACTGCGTGGCCCTTGCAGTTGGCAATGCTAGTGTCAATCTGGGAGCCAGGAATTCGATTAAGAGCAGGGTCCTGGACCAAAATCCATCTACATTACATTACATTACATTTAGCTGACGCTTTTATCCAAAGCGACTTACAATAAGTACATTCGACCAGGAAGACACAACCTTGAAGAAAACAGAATCATAAAGTACATCAGGTTTCATAGAGCCAAACATTTCAAGTGCTACTCAACTGGCTTTAGGTAAGCCAGTCCTTTATTAGTATAAAAGTGCTTTGTTAATAGTTCTATCGCTCGAAGTGGAGTCGAAAGAGATGAGTTTTCAGTCTGCGCCGGAAGATGTGCAAGCTATCTGCCGTCCTGATGTCAATGGGGAGCTCATTCCACCATCTTGGAGCCAGGACAGTAAACCCACGTGTTTCTGCTGATGGGAACTTGGGTCCCCCTCGCAGCGAGGGCGCAGCGAGTCGTTTGGCTGATGCAGAGCGTAGTGCACGTGCTGGGGTGTACGGTTTAACCATGTCCTGGATGTAGGAAGGGCCAGATCCATTCGCAGCATGGTACGCAAGTACCAGTGTCTTGAAGTGGATTCTAGCAGTTACCGGAAGCCAGTGAAGGGAGCGGAGGAGCGGAGTGATGTGGGAGAATTCAGGAAGGTTGATCTATCTACGTTCTTGGCTGTCCCTGCCACATTGTGCACAATAATGCACACGCTGGTGGCTTGGTGTACTCCGAGGTAATGACTTGACAGTCACAACTGTATTTTTTTCATTTTTACTGGGATGGCCACTTTGTACATATTGTAAAAGTATTAACACTAACACATTTATTTTGCTAACCCTCCAGATGTCGGGCTTTGAAGTCGAAGATTTCTGCGTCGATCTTGCCTACTGGTTTAAATCCAGCACCAAGAGAAAGAACATGCTTCATGGCAAGTTATCCTCACAGAACACATTTATTCTACTCAAAAGCATTGATTCAGAAATAGTTTGAAGGGCCAATCTAAAATACATATTTTGTTCTATTCCGAATTCTGTGTGTTTTGTGACGCCACGTACATGGAGGTACTTCAGCATTTTAGCATTAGGTGGCTCAGTTTGGATCTGGCTGTCAACCGCATACTCCGTGTCGACAAGGCCGTGACAAGCTACTTCAGATCCACTGGTTTGTAGTCCCATATTCATTATTGAGGAAAAATGCAAAACTACAATTTTCTATTTATTATTTTTGAACGTTTTTGTCTTTTAGACGAAAAGCAAGCCAGGTGTCTGCGGCTCCGTGCCTTATTTGAGGATCCATTGACCGGTTCATCTCCTCTTCTACCAGGCACTTCTGCCAGTTTAATCTGTTGTTCCAGAGGCAGCACCCATGCATCTATCTCCTCCATGGGCAGGTACATCATTTGACTGTTTGAGTTAGTGTAATGGTAATGTCAAATAGTATAATTGATTCTTATCTTAATGTTCATGGATGGGTGGGTTGTATATTTTCTGTATTTCAGGTGAGGGCATTCATCCGAAAGCTAATGTCCAAATTCTTGAAGCCTGCAGCTTTCAGAACAACAAGCTTGGAGAGTTGATCTTCAGGATCAAGAAAACCAACTGCCAGGTGAATACAATTGACTGTTATAGCCTATATTATTTGACCCTTTTATGACAACTGAAATAATCTACAGGTATATAGTATGGGCAAAATAATGCATGGTAGTCTTTTTTTCCTTTCAGACACCCAGCTTGGCATTGGACTGACTACAAAGTCCACACTGATAAGGCTGCATGTGAGATTCCCTCAGGTGATGTCACCAAATTCAACAAGGCAGCAAGAGGCTTCCTGCTTCGGTCTACTGAATATGCACTGAAGAAGCTACCTCTCAATGACCCCCTGCTGCCACATGCTGAGTTAGTGGACTTCAGGCAGAGACAAAACTCCCATGTGGATGATGTGCTCTACTTTGTCCAAAGGTACAATTACTGAACCCTTATTTTCACTTTACCATTACTGCATTTAAACAACGTGAGAAGTTAATTAAAGATAAATGGTGATGTTGACAGGCTTTACAAGCAGTTGAGATGGGTGAACAAATACAGCTTGCTTAGATATTACATTGGGAGATTCTGTTATTGTAAAGGATTATTTATTTCTATCTGGATAGAGAATTGGTTATTGTTTTATGTATATTTATTTACAGAATTCAATAATCTAATGGCAAAATAAATGTCTGAATATTTGTTTCTATTATAAATAATGTTGTTGCAATTGTCTTTGCCCAGATACAAACACCTTCTTCCTTTTGAGGACCCAAGGGAACAGGACAGGATTTCGGATGAGTTCCTGGAGTACCAAATGCTGGAGGAAACGGATATCCCTGACATGGTCTGGAAAGGTGCCCTGGTGAGTGTTGGAGAGGAAGAACAATCCCATCGTATGGACATGGTGCGGGCACACTTGACTACGCAGAAGAGCCGAGTAACTGGTAAAGAACAGTTCCCCAGACTTGGGAAGGTGGATACTTGTCCTCTGCCTACCTCACTCTAATGCGGATGCAGAACGAGTCTTCTCAGTAATTGGACTGAACAAAACAGAGTGTCGAAACAGACTTGCACTTGATGGGACACTGTCATCCATTATGTGCATCAAAGGAAGTCAGATTGAACCATGCTGCTTCAAATACCAACCACCAGTAGAAATGATAAACAAGTCAAAGTCTGCTGCTTATTGTTCATCTAGGCCAAAATAGAGTCACAATAAAACAGTGGAAACAAACATGTGTTTGACTTTCATTAGTGAATGAAACTTTGTGCCCTTTATAGTCTGTGTCCAATATTGTGTATTTGTATATATATATATATATATATATATATATATCCTATATATATATATATATATATATATATGGTACGGTCCCGCTACGGACGCGATAGCAGTCATTTAGTGTGCATACGTGTAATTAAACCCATGATATCAAAATCTCACTCCAGCCAGGTGCCCAAAGTTGGCAACCCTGACTTAACCCTTGAAGCCCCATCGAAGGTTTATTTAAGACAGAAAAATAACATTTTGCTCACTGATTTCTTACCGTTTTGAGCCTTGTACTCAGTTTTCAGATATATATAGACACTTCACCCGGATTTGCTCCTGTGGGTATTGTCCACAGTACATGTATGATACCAATGTGTACTTGTAAAAGCGCCTCGATGACCTCGAGGCGTGAAGATGGACGGTGTGGCGCAGTGCGCTGTGCAATGATCATCAGATCAAGGGGTGAAACCCGCCGCTGCTGCGTCTGTAAAGCCGGTGTGTCCTTGGGCAAGACACTTCACCTGAACTTGCTCCTGTGGGTATTGTCCACAGTATCTGACCATTGCATGTATGATATATGTGTAATGTGTGTATATGTAAAGCGCTTTGAGTCATTGAAAAAGCGCTATAATAAATGTAAGGATTATTATTATTATATAAAACACTTTTCAAATACACAATCACTGGAATTTCTTTTGTGGCATTCACAGCATTAAAGAAGAACATGCTGGAGGATCTCCAGAGCTGGATTTCAAGACCTTAGGGACTTTCATAAGTAACCAGCAGCACACACGTAAACAATAAGGATCCACAGACTCTTGGTTTGTCAGAACACTTTAGTGCTTTAAACGTTTGATCTCTGTAAAACAAAAAAGGACAAAAACACAGAAACAAATAACTTAAAAAAACACTCGTTTGTGGAATGAAAACAGTGAGAATGGAGTCCATTTCACAACAACTATAATGCCTCGTATTCTGTGTGGACGGATGTTTGAGAGACGGTGAGATGAGCATCACTCTGTTGCATAGTTATTATCTTTCAGCATCCATCATTTGTGGGCCGGGCAATATAGATCCATATCCTGTCATTTAAAATAACACGTCTCTTGTTTACTTTACAGTCATTTGTTTATTGTCTTTAAAGTCATTTTATCCACATGATTGATGTTTTTGCTTTAATCTAATTGTGTAAACATGTTTATATTCTGGCATCGAGCTATTTGGTCAAAAAAGAATAGTGATATTTGATATAATAAATGTTAAAGCCGCACGATTTGACTGATACTGCAATTGAGGAGTGGTCATTTTTTAGGTTGGAAAGTATATTAAATGTATCATGGCGCAGCCCCACAATACTTCAATTACATTTGTACACATATTTAGCCTTTAACACACATTGTGCATCCTGAAAGGTGGATATGAAACTAGTCCAAATTGCATTTTTCGTTAAATGCCAACTAATTGTTCAGCTGTGATCCATATCGTCCGGCCCTGAACGCCTCAGCTGTTTATTGCTCTGTAAATGTACCCCCTCTTCCCTCCTGCACCTCATTGATCTTCTCTAAGAGTATTTTCTGGTTCTCCGGACCCTCGTTCCTCCTCAGGTTTTGGCACAGTTCAATCCTCCCTGTTTTTTTAAACACATACGTCTCCCCCTAGTGTCCTAACGGAGGAACTGCTTCCTGCTCCGACACTGTTCTTCATGATAACATGGTCCATCTTCCTCCTCCTCCTCACCACTGCATGTGTGGGGGTTGTGTGTGTGTCTGGCTGCTGTAGTGTGTGTGAAGCAGTGTGTGTGTGTGTGTCGAGTCGTGGCCCTGCAGCCAGTCCCGGTACAGAGTCTGCAGGACGGGGTTCAGCTCGGGCAGGCGGACCGGCAGGCTGCTGTAGGCGTCCTCCATCTGCTGCACCAGAGCTTTATCCACACGGCCCCCCCCATCACTCTCAGCCTGACCCCGGCCGCTCAGACACCCTGCAGCAAAAGAGGGGGTGATTTAGTGTTTGTTTGTGTGTTTAAATGTACATAAAAAGATGCTTTAAAAACACAGTTTGACATTTTTCAGAAGAAAGTTTCTAACAAGTATCTAAATAAGACGACTAAACCTCATCATTAGCCTCCTTTAGCTTAGCGGTGGTGACGTGAAGTCATGTGACCGTGCTGTAGTTCCTTTATAGCCCAACATTAGCCACCTTTAGCTTAGCGGTGGTGACGTGAAGTCATGTGACCGTGCTGTAGTTCCTTTATAGCCCAACATTAGCCTCCTTTAGCTTAGCAGTGGGTGACGTGAAGTCATGTGACCGTGCTGTAGTTCCTTTATAGCCCAACATTAGCCTCCTTTAGCTTAGCGGTGGTGACGTGAAGTCATGTGACCGTGCTGTAGTTCCTTTATAGCCCAACATTAGCCACCTTTAGCTTAGCGGTGGTGACGTGAAGTCATGTGACCGTGCTGTAGTTCCTTTATAGCCCAACATTAGCCACCTTTAGCTTAGCGGTGGTGACGTGAAGTCATGTGACCGTGCTGTAGTTCCTTTATAGCCCAACATTAGCCTCCTTTAGCTTAGCAGTGGTGACGTGAAGTCATGTGACCGTGCTGTAGTTCCTTTATAGCCCAACATTAGCCTCCTTTAGCTTAGCGGTGGTGACGTGAAGTCATGTGACCGTGCTGTAGTTCCTTTATAGCCCAACATTAGCCACCTTTAGCTTAGCGGTGGTGACGTGAAGTCATGTGACCGTGCTGTAGTTCCTTTATAGCCCAACATTAGCCACCTTTAGCTTAGCGGTGGTGACGTGAAGTCATGTGACCGTGCTGTAGTTCCTTTATAGCCCAACATTAGCCACCTTTAGCTTAGCGGTGGTGACGTGAAGTCATGTGTCCGTGCTGTAGTTCCTTTATAGCCCAACATTAGCCTCCTTTAGCTTAGCGGTGGTGACGTGAAGTCATGTGACCGTGCTATAGTTCCTTTATAGCCCAACATTAGCCTCCTTTAGCTTAGCGGTGGTGACGTGAAGTCATGTGACCGTGCTGTAGTTCCTTTATAGCCCAACATTAGCCTCCTTTAGCTTAGCGGTGGTGACGTGAAGTCATGTGACCGTGCTGTAGTTCCTTTATAGCCCAACATTAGCCACCTTTAGCTTAGCGGTGGTGACGTGAAGTCATGTGACCGTGCTGTAGTTCCTTTATAGCCCAACATTAGCCACCTTTAGCTTAGCGGTGGTGACGTGAAGTCATGTGACCGTGCTGTAGTTCCTTTATAGCCCAACATTAGCCTCCTTTAGCTTAGCAGTGGTGACGTGAAGTCATGTGACCGTGCTGTAGTTCCTTTATAGCCCAACATTAGCCTCCTTTAGCTTAGCGGTGGTGACGTGAAGTCATGTGACCGTGCTGTAGTTCCTTTATAGCCCAACATTAGCCACCTTTAGCTTAGCGGTGGTGACGTGAAGTCATGTGACCGTACTGTAGTTCCTTTATAGCCCAACATTAGCCACCTTTAGCTTAGCGGTGGTGACGTGAAGTCATGTGACCGTGCTGTAGTTCCTTTATAGCCCAACATTAGCCACCTTTAGCTTAGCGGTGGTGACGTGAAGTCATGTGTCCGTGCTGTAGTTCCTTTATAGCCCAACATTAGCCTCCTTTAGCTTAGCGGTGGTGACGTGAAGTCATGTGACCGTGCTATAGTTCCTTTATAGCCCAACATTAGCCTCCTTTAGCTTAGTGGTGGTGACGTGAAGTCATGTGACCGTGCTGTAGTTCCTTTATAGCCCAACATTAGCCTCCTTTAGCTTAGCGGTGGTGACGTGAAGTCATGTGACCGTGCTGTAGTTCCTTTATAGCCCAACATTAGCCTCCTTTAGCTTAGCGGTGGTGACGTGAAGTCATGTGACCGTGCTGTAGTTCCTTTATAGCCCAACATTAGCCACCTTTAGCTTAGCGGTGGTGAAGTCATGTGTCCGTGCTGTAGTTCCTTTATAGCCCAACATTAGCCTCCTTTAGCTTAGCGGTGGTGACGTGAAGTCATGTGACCGTGCTGTAGTTCCTTTATATCCCAACATTAGCCACCTTTAGCTTAGCGGTGGTGACGTGAAGTCATGTGACCGTGCTGTAGTTCCTTTATAGCCCAACATTAGCTTTTTACTTAAAAAACATTAAGTGCTGTATATATGTGCTTTAATCTGAAGGACACCAGTATTTTCTAGACCCTTAAAGGTAGTGTTTGAGGCTCGATCTGGTGGGATAATCCTTTCATTCTAAAGTCCTGTAGGGGGTTGTGTGGTTACCTCCGGGGCAGGAAAGCACCTCCACCAGCTGGTAGGGAACGCGGCCTTTCCTCATGCGGTGAACCAGAGTCTGGATGTTCCTGAAGCCATAAACCGCCGCAAACTGCAGCAAAGTTTCCCCGTCACGCTCCAGAGTCACCTCCTGGAAGTCCCTGTTCCTGGAAGACCAACGAGGAAGAGAAGAGTCTCAGACTGCTGTGTAATTGACGCACCACTGCAACCTATATGCTCGTGTTGGATGGTCTTCCCTGACTATAGACTCAAACATCCTGATATATAAGACTACTTCTTGGTGCTCTTCCTCCCTATCTAAGGATCTACATTTCTCTAGTGTGCCTCACCTCAGAGACTTGTACGTGATCTCCTGAACCTCCAGACCGAACAGTTCTTTCGCAGCGTGTTTGAAAATGTGCTCCAGAAATCCTTCAGATCCTCGGCCCTCGTGCCTCAGCAGCGCCGCGTCTCCAGCCTCACCCAGCCTGCAAACACAGTATTTTATATATACTAAATACATGTATACATACACTGAACAAAAATAAAAACGCAACACTTTTGTTTTTGCTCCCATTCTTCATGAGATGAACTCAAAGATCTAAAACATTTTCTATAAACACAAAATAACCATTTCTCTCTTAATATTGTTCACAAATCTGAAAAGATCTGTGATTGTGAGCACTTCTCCTTTGCCGAGATAATCCATCCCACCTCACAGGTGTGGCATATCAAGATGCTGATTAGACAGCATGATTATTGCACAGGTGTGCCTTAGGCTGGCCACAATAAAAGGCCACTCTGAAACGTGCAGTTTTGCTTTATTGGGGGGGTCTGGGGGGGTCCGAAAACCAGTCAGTATCTGGTGTGAGTAGGGTTAGGGGTAGGGTAAGGTTGTGAATTGAGTGGCCTGTGTTCGTCGTCCATAACATACGCCTGCCCATACCATAACCCCACCACCACCATGGGCCACTCGATTCACAACATTACCCTAACCCTAACCCTACCCCTCACACCAGATACTGACTGGTTTTCAGACCCCCCCAGACCCCCCCAATAAAGCAAAAATGCACGTTTCAGAGTGGCCTTTTATTATGGCCAGCCTAAGGCACACCTGTGCAATAATCATGCTGTCTAATCAGCATCTTGATATGCCACACCTGTGAGGTGGGATGGATTATCTCGGCAAAGGAGAAGTGCTCACTATCACAGATTCTTTCAGATTTGTGAACAATATTTGAGAGAAATGGTTATTTTGTGTAAATAGAAAATGTTTTAGATCTTTGAGTTCATCTCATGAAGAATGGGAGCAAAAACAAAAGTGTTGCGTTTATATTTTTGTTCAGTGTATATACTGCACACTGCTAAAAACAGACGTGGTGAAATACTCTGAAAAACGTAATATTCTACGAGATTGAAAGTGGTTGATTTAGTAAAACAGCACAGAATATTGAGATTTCTCTTCCTGTAAATTCATGATAACCAGTGTAAGTACTCACACGTGGTCCAGTGGAACTGAGTCCAGCTCCTCCACCGACACCTTCCTCTGCTCCATCAGGTGATAGATCTCCCCTAGAACACCAAATATTAAAATCAATACATACACACTGCTGCTGGGGTCTCAGAGTCACACCAAGCCTCCATATAATAAAGCTGTATTTAACATAAACCACGAGTTCAAAATGATAAGCGTTTAGTTAGTCACTTTTACAACGACTACTAGTACTACTACAACTACTACCGGTACTACTAATACTTCTACAACAACTACTACTACAACAACAACTACTACTACAACTATTACTACTACAACAACAATAATAATAATAATACGATTTATTTTGTTAGCGCTTTTACAGGTGCTCAAAGACGCTTTACAGATATAGTGAAAAGAAAAGAAAGGAACAACAAATAAATATATAGTTAAAGTTAAAGTCAAATAATACAAAAACAATCACACATTAAAAGCCAGATTGAAGAGGTGAGTTTTTGTGAGTGTTTTGAAGGTGGTGAGGTCAGTGCGGTCTCTGATGGGTTGCGGGAGTGAGTTCCAGAGGGAGGGGGCAGCGACGGAGAAGGCTCTGTCCCCCCAGGTCCGGTGCTTGGTGCGGGTGGGGATGGATAGGAGGTTGGCTTCTGATGAGCGGAGGCAGCGGGAAGGGGTGTGGTGGTGCAGCAGGTCTGTGAGGTAGGAGGAAGGGGTGTGGTGCTGCAGCAGGTCTGTGAGGTGGGGAAGGGGTGTGGTGGTGCAGCAGGTCTGTGAGGTGGGGAAGGGGTGTGGTGGTGCAGCAGGTCTGTGAGGTAGGTGGGGGGGTGTGGTGGTGCAGCAGGTCTGTGAGGTGTGGGGGAGGGGTTGTGGTGGTGGCAGCAGGTCTGTGAGGTGGGGAAGGGTGTGGTGGCAGCAGGTCTTGGGTTGGGAAGGGGTGTGGGTGGTGCAGCAGGTCCTGTGAGGTAGGGGGAAGGGGGTGGTGTGCAGCAGGTCTGTGAGGTAGGGGGGAAGGGGTGTGGTGCTGCAGGCAGGTCTGTGAGGTAGGGGGGAGGGGGTGTGGTGCTGCAGCAGGTCTGTAGTAGGTGGGAAGGGGTGTGGTGGTGCAGCAGGTCTGTGAGGTGGGGAAGGGGTGTGTGGTGCAGCAGGTCCTGTGAGGTGGGGAAAGGGTGTGTGGTGGTGCAGCAGGTCTGTGAGGTGGGGAAGGGGTGTGGTGGTGCAGCAGGTCTGTGAGGTGGGGAAGGGGTGTGGTGGTGCAGCAGGTCTGTGAGGGGGGGAAGGGGTGTGGTGGTGCAGCAGGTCTGTGAGGTGGGGAAGGGGTGTGGTGGTGCAGCAGGTCTGTGAGGTAGGGGGAAGGGGTGGTGGTGGTGCAGCAGGTCTGTGAGGTAGGGGAAGGGGTGTGGTGGTGCAGCAGGTCTGTGAGGTGGGGAAGGGGTGTGGTGGTGCAGCAGGTCTGTGAGGTGGGGAAGGGGTGTGGTGTGCAGCAGGTCTGTGAGGGGTGGGGAAGGGGTGTGGTGGTGTGCAGCAGGTCTGTGAGGTAGGGGGAAGGGGTGTGGTGGTGCAGCAGGTCTGTGAGGTGGGGA
>NW_022990706.1:0-20470 GCF_902827175.1 Gymnodraco acuticeps
CAACCTTCCCTATTATTAAAACAACAATTATATTACATTCATTATGGTTATTATTAGGGATTAAGATATCTGGTAGTATGTCCACTTTTACCAGCTGCACACATTCATTTGAATCCCGCGATATAATAAATATTATACCGGAAATGCATTTACTAGTTTATTCTGATGCCAATACTTCCTGTAGTGTTTTCTGCAGGTTGTTGTACATGTAAATGATCTGCAAAGGCCTTCTTGAACATTAAAGCATGGAGACATGTCCCGGTAGAGACACTACATCTATTATAAACCTGAATATGAGAAGAATACGGTCCCTTTAAGCAACATTTTGAATACTTAATATACAAATACACTGCAGTATTATTCATTTGACCTGAGTACTTCTTCCAATGTGTTGATGTGTTACTGGCTGCTACTTCAATAATTCCACACTCTTTGTATCACCACTCTACATATATATATTACCCTGGATTTGTACGTGTCTGATTTGACTTTATAAACATCTTAATTGAATAAGTGACTCTCTATTTCTGCCTCTCTCTCTCTCTGCGCTGTAACGCTGTGAACGTCCCCGCTGTGGAACAAATGAAGCATCTCTGATTAGGATCACGTACTTTTCAATTGGATTTTTATGGGAACAATAATACGTGTTAATTCTTATTGCGCTTAAAGCACACTGTGATTCATTCTCTGCATATTCTGAACACCTCCTTTCTCACTCACTGTCTCCCTGTTAGTGATTGCTTCTTCCTTTTGTCATTTAATTACATTCTCTGCATATTCTGGATGTGTCCTGCTTTTTAAGTGTGTGTTGAGTTTCTGCAGAGCAACACATCCTCACTGGTGGAGTTTCGGAGTGTGTTCAGGGTCCTTATTTGAACCGCCGTCACACACACCTTGAAGCAAAGGGGGGCAAAATCATGTCGGCTACAAATCCACATGTGTGAGCTGCTCCCATAGAGCCTTTCGATTACAGTGTGGTTGTGTGTCGAGGGGAGGGTAAATCCAGACATATTCGGAGAGGTCAGCCGGGTCAAATTCCTCAGGAAGAGAATGTGGAGACGAAGGCAGAAACATGGGAACCCAGCCTGCAGCTCCAACTGTTGCTTGGAAACCAAACAGCGCTCCTTCGCTGCTTTCTCTAAACCTACAATTTTCATTTGCTGTTAAAGAGATGCTGTCGGATCCTCGGGGTTCAGGTGTAACGACACAGAGCGTGAAAACAATCGCGTTCTGATTGTGAAGAACGCCCCGAGAATGATGGGACTAAAAAGACTGGGTGTGGTTTTGCAAAGGACGGGGGTGAGTGAGGGGTTTATCAGACATTAATAAAGGTGAGGAGAGGGCTGCTGGGTTTCAACTGATATTACAATTGAGAGATGAATCGGGATATTAGAGACAAATGAAACATCATTCAGAATATCATTTTAGGAGGACCTTTGATCAAAATGTGTTTACTGGGATTTGGATATTGCTTATCAGGGTGTTTCTAGAACGATATAGTATGACTACTGTGTCTCTGATCGTGTTTATAAGATATATCAATTATCTCGAGAAGATGGCGCCCGTATAAAAGCGTGAAAACAATCGTGTTCTGATTGTGAAGAACGCCCCGAGAATTATCGGACTGAAAAAACTGGGTGTGGTTTGAAAAGGAGAATATGGGGCGGCACAATTCAGATTTTTATAAACTGATATTCATAGGCGGCGCGTGAGGCTCAGGTTTGGGAAGGCTAAATAACTTTGTTTTTCATCTTACGCTGCCCGCCTCCGGCGTCTATAGAAAAGAGATCAACTCAGTGAAAGCACCGCCTGCTGACCGATCAGAGCTCAGTGTGCGGAGTTTAAATCTATCAAGTCATATTACAGGAAAAAGGAAATGCAGTTTAAACTGCCGTATGCAGAGAAGACGCCGACGTGTCGCACTTATCATTCATATCACACTGACATCACATCATCAATCAGATCATCGATCTCACATCGATATCACAATATTTCCTTATCTGAGTCAGCTTCTCGAGCCCGTATCTGGCCGTGCAACACTTAGTTACATTGTCACATATACTGTATGCAGACGTATTATTTTAAGCAACACATTAAGTTGACGAAACACTCAACTCAAATGTAATAAAGTCAGATCCCCTCGTGTTTTAGATGGGGCAGTATAATAAAACTGTTGTACGCTTTCAAACACTCGGTAGTTTATTTATTAACCAGTTGTTCTGTATTCTCCTTGCAGGTGCAACTATGTGGCTTGTATCCTGGATTATATGTTTAAATCATAGATGTTTAAAGTTCATATTTGTCTAATATTAGTTTACTTTTCATTAATGAAGTATGACGCTGCGCTGTCAGTACACTTGTCCCTGTTTGTGATTGGTCAAATGTAGCTAACCCCGCCCCTTTCACGTGAACGCGCTCTCAGCTGGAGAGAGAAACCCTGGCTTGATTTACCGAGTTGATAACCAGCGCCGTAGGACCGTTTAGCGAGATCTCGTTTGTTAGGGTTAGTTAAGATAACTCAAGCATATCCAGGGTCTGTTGAACTGGCTTCGTAGTACAGGGCACAGGTGGCTAGCAGCGCTAATGTCAAAGACATTATATTTTTATTTTACCAGGATGCAGTTACACAAATATTTGGGAAGGCTTAGCCTTCATAGCCTGCAGCACCCGCCGCCCCTGCTGATATTGCAATTGAGACATGAATCGGGGTATTAGAGAAAAATGAAACATCATTCAGAGTATTATTTAAAGGTGGGGTAGGTAAGTTTGAGAAACCGGCTCGAGATACACTTGTTATATTCCATGGAATGTTCTTAACATCCCGATAGCAATGAATATCTGAAGTGCTTTGACAAACATGTCATCAGTGGAAGACGTAGTTCTGTAAAAAGCTCGACCAATCATCTGAGCCGGCTAAAGTAACTGGATGGCCGACCTGCCTGTCAGCCTCCCATCGGGGCACAAACTTCTCTCGTGCCCTCATTGGTCATGTGCGCGTTCGTGTGTGTTGGAGGAGGGGCTCTGTGAGGAAGTGGCACATTTCTTCCGGCTGTGTATTTTCAGATTCTAGCGCACTCGAGCTGCTTTCTCCAAAATGACCTACCCCACCTTTGAGGAGGATCTTTGATCAAAATGTGTTTACTGGGATTTGGATATTGCTTATCAGGGTGTTTCTAGAACGATATAGTATGAGTTCTGTGTCTCTGATCGTGTTTATAAGATATATCAATTATCTCGAGAACATGATGTCCGTAAACAAGATGGCGCCGTGGACGTAAACGACAACGTGACGTCGGAGCTCCGTAAAAACAAAGCTGTCTCTGCCGTCTGACGCTTCGGTTGATACTCAGATTTCTGGAGGAATTATACAGTTTTTGACGAACAGAAATATTGTTTTCTGGCATCATTTGAACATTTTACAGGAAAATCTGTTACCCGGTGCAGACTAAACCTTCTTAGGTCCGTATTGAAATTCCAATAAGGTATTTAGATTATGTTCAGATAAGTGTGAAACTTATTTAGTTTTAAACCTTTATTATTATTTTATGTAAATGTTTGCACCTTCATTTCGTTTAATTTGCCCAATTTTGTCTTTCTTTACTCAGATATTTTGACATATTTCATATTTATAACTGTTGCACTTACTGCAATTTGGATATTGTACTCGTCCATGTTGCGATATCAATATTCTTTCTACACATTGTGCAGCCCTAAATAAACTGATGAGAAAAGGGGATTTTCTTGTTTCTCAATTTACATTTTTCTTTCATTCTTGCACGCTTTTAACAGATATCATGGAGACACAACATACTTCAGTGTTTTTCATGAAACTCCACATTCAGTCGCCTGTCATCCTGTGCTTTACCTTGACACGGAAGCTATCGTGGCGCAGTGGGTTGTGTGTTGGTGTTCGGAACAGGGAGCACAGGTTCAAACCCCACTGCAGTGAGCATGTCGTTGTGTCCCTGAGACGCTTCACCCCAAATGGCTCCTGTGGGGATTGCCCACAGTATTGAGTATGTAAAAGCGTCTAACAAGTGACAACAAGTAATAATATCATTTAGCATCCGTCTCTTATCTCTGCAGCAGTCAGGACTCTCGTCTCATGCCTAATGGCGATTTATTGGTAGAATTCGAAGCGAGCTAAAAAGGTTTGTCGCGGAGTTTTACAGCGAGCTCAAAACGCCTCCCTTACAGTATGTTCCTACAATTATGTAACGTTACACAGACAGTAATAATAAAAACCAATGGATTTAAAACCAGATATCTCTGTATCTCCATCGGGTACATTTGCTCCACATCTAAAAGACACTCTCACAGTGTTCCTGTTTTTCACTCTTTGAAGTGAAGCGAGAGGGTGGAGGACCACGTAGGTGTAAAAGCAGCTGGTGAGAGGAGGCTGACACACACAGAAAGGTGGACGATGCTTCATATCCAGGGAGAACTCTTCCCATGAGCCTCCTCCTCCTCCTCCACAAACATCCAGAGAACAGAGAATAAATCCGCCCCGAAGCATCCATCCAGCCAGGGATTCACCGGCATCGAGACAAACTCACAGGTGAGACACGAGGTTACATACACGCGGGGGGGGGGGGAGAAGAGTCCGACATTATACCTTGTAATATGTAACTCTGGGAAAGTGGGAGGATATGGGATGGTGGGAGGATGAATTATAGAGAGACGGGAGGTTTTTATCTCCTGATGGGAACAATACCACAGATTTGTCTCTGAAAATGTACTTTTGTTGTTGTTGTTTTTTACAATAATGGGAAGTTTAATGTCACAAAACGTAAGAAAAATGACCGATATGAGTAAAGCTAAAAAGTGTAGATGACTACCAACAGTTGTTTGGCAGTCAAGTATCCGCCTTTTCAGCAAACACTTTGACCCGTCTTAACCTGATGCACAAGTGTCATAAATAATAAAAAGGTGTGTCTGGTCGAGTGAAGCCATGCCAGAGACGCACAATAGGAATAGAACTAAAACTGCCACACCTTCGTTCACTAATAAAGCCATTATTAATGTCACTGTTGACACATTTACACATAAATATATCTGAAGCATCGTTGGAGAAGACTTGAACTCACTATATGCATGTTTTCTTTTCTTCTTAGCAGCAAGTGCAAATGTCTAAGGAGCCTCATTAGTAAATGGCATGGAGCTAATTGAGCATGTGTAGCTTGCAGCAGGTGTGAGCAATCAGTCTGAGCACATCATCACATCCACAGGAACAACGCTGAACGATGGAGAATCATGTATTTTGAAGCCTTGAATTCCTCAGATCATGCTACTGTTTACTGGCAGAGGCATTTGAGTCCTCCTTCTTCTTAGAGAGCTGTGCAAGCTTTGTCTAAAATGTACCAGGACCCCCCTCCATTTTAAAATAGTGTTTTGTTTTTTTAGCTTTCAAGGTTATTTGCTATTTTGTTGTGTGTGTCGCCTGAGGGAACCACGCAAAGAGAGAGGATACCTGGAGAAGTGTTGAGTGAAAAGAAAAATGAGACGTCTTTTCAGGGTTCGCCAACCAATCTTTCTTATGATAGTAACTGTCTCGCCGGAGCTGTATTAGCTTAACATGCTTATTGTAGTTTTAAGTGCACTGTCTTGATGGAGCATATGTGTGGGCTGGACCTGTGTTATACAGGAAAGGAGTGAGCAGGGGGGAGTTTTGTCGATCCTTATTCTGTTTTCTGTGACTTATCTTCCTCACCCTCTCAGACTTTCAGTTGTGCGCGCTACTAAAGAGACGCGCTACTAAAGAGACGCGCTACTAAAGAGACGCGCTACTAAAGAGACGCGCTACCATGGAAACCAAACAATGGTGTAGCTGTATTAAAGTCCGAGTGGAAACAGTCGTGAGTAAATCCAATTTTGTCAGAAATCGGGAGAAATGCGGGAGAAATATGACCCCGGGAGGAAACCGGGAGATGGCAATGAAATCGGGAGTCTCCCGCGAAAATCGGGAGGGTTGGCAAGTATGACCCTAACCCACTTACGCTGGGTGTATGTGTTTTTTTAAAAGGCGGCTGCACGCAACAGCAGGTTCCCACTCCTCAATGGAAATCATTTTTAAAAAAGCGCCATGTGGACACTTAGAGACCAACATACTTACTCCATAGCCCCCTGTCCATTTAACCCAGATTTTCGTCTCAAAGAGGGGTCAGCAAAGACCCTCCTTTCTTGGAACCGTCTATTTTCAATACGAGGAAAGGAAGACTGAAGTTATGTTTGATTTGTGACTTTATTTCAAGGGTATCTCTAGAGCTCTTCCTGCATGGCTACCTAAAGAACTACAAACTGTAGGAGTTCTTCTTTGCCTCCAACTACATCACTTTCGGCTGCAGGAAGTACATCAAGAAATATGTATCTTACAATGAAGAAATAAACACACACACTCACACACGGAGTGAGTGTTAGAGCTGATGATAGCGACTACAAACAAGACTATTTTTCTGAAGTTCGGTTTGATTATAACTTTATTTAAATGGTATTTCTAGAGCTCTACCTGCATGGCTACCTAAAGAACTGCAAACTGTGGGACTTTGTAGTTCTTCCTTGCCTCCAACTGCATCACTTTGTCACCAAATGACGCTGACGTCGGCAGGAAGTACCTCAAGAAAAATGTATCTGACAATAAAGTAATAAAGTATTGTATCGTATGCATTCACACACACACACACACACATACCATGTATACATCACTTCAGGGGACATTACATTAACTTACATGGATTTCCTGGAGACTTATCCTAACCTTAACCATAACCAACACATGCCTAACCCTAACCCTATCCCTAACCAAGTCTTCACCCTAAAATTAATGATTCCCCTCATGGGGACCTCCAATTTGTCCCCATAAGGGAGGCGAGTCCCCACACGTGACTATGTAAACAGATGTAGGTCCCCACAAGTATAGTAATGCTAGGTCACACACACACACACACATCTTGACAAACAGTTGAAGTCAATACACATTTGTTATCCTCTTACATTGAAGATTAAAGCAGGTCTCCCTTGAAAAAGAGATCAATGATCTCAATGGGATACACCTGGATAAATAAAGTATGAAATGAAATAAAGTAAAATATGTATGTAGCAACTGACTAAAAACAAGACTATTTTCCAATAAAGGGAAGACTGAAGATCTGTTTTATTATAACTGTATTTAAATTGTATTTCTAGAGCATGGCTAGCAAAATAACTACAAACTCTAGGACTCTTGTAGTTCTTCCTTGCCTCAAACTACATAACTTTCACGCCAAATGACGCTGAAGTACCTCCGATTGTCTATAGTTTTCTCAGATAATATATTATGTGTTGCTTCAATCTCACATCGTTTACCCTCCGCTCTGATTGGACGTCAGAATGAAATGTGGTGAATTTCTCTTGAAAGCCCCTGAACTCTGAGGAATCAACTGGTAAGTGCTTGAGTGCGGGAGGCAGCGAGGGGTCGAAACGGAAAATACAGGAACGGGGGAAAAAGCACTTTGCAGAATATCATGTTACCTTGACAACGTCAGGACATGCTTTGTGTGCAATTGTGGGGTTTTTTGGGTATTTTTTTATATCTTAAGGGGCACTTAAGGCGCTGACGGACTGATTTCAACGTCTTGGAGCCTCTTGTCTCACACTGTGGACGAGAGGTAATTGATATTTTTGTGTCATTAAGCAGCATGATTGATGAATAATATCCTTTTTGAATTCATGTGATTTTATCTAGCATATCCAATCCTCCTTATGTGCAAATGTAATAAACCCATGTTCAAGACCGCCTTGTTCACCATTTCTGAAACTGAGGGAAAATGCTGTTTCTGGTCAAAAGTTGTGTTCAATGGCATTCAAACGAGAAAAACGCTGCTGAAGGTTAATCCAATGTGTCTGTGTCACTTTAAATTATTACTGACAATCCATCTTTACATTTTTGTCAAAAACGGAGATTTCATATTAGCTGCTATGAGCTGCTATGAGAGCTACAACCCAGCTTCCTGTTTTGGGCAAACTGTGTGCGCATCACTCTCACTCCTCAATGGAAATGTTCAGATGGATTTAGGAACTTCCCCTCGATTCTATTGGCTCTAACGGTTCAAAGGAGGTGTCAATCATCAAAATCGGCCGATGGGTTCCAGAGATATGGAAAATCCACCCAAATGACCCCAGAAGTGGTTTTTCTTTCTTCTAAATCTCTCTAAAAAGGTGAAACGTCACTTGTTTTGCATCAATCTTGATACAGGGTACTTATTATATGTTATAGTTTGGATTCCTAAAGCTTTTAGTCTACTAACCCACCATTCAAGGGTGGTTTTCACTATAAGTAATGGTTGATTTTTGGACGGACACTATCATTTACATGTTTTTACTGTGTTCGATCTGAATTTACTTTAAAATAAAAAAGATCTATATTGATTCTGACTCTTCTAAATCCAACTCACAGGTTTATCATTGCTTTGAGAAAAAAGATTATTAATTTACCCCTTTTAGAAGTTAAGTTATGGTCATTTGTTCAGGGCATGTCATTTTGGAGCCTGAGGCCTGAAAAACAGGCTCAGGGCTTAACTGGGTATTTATATGTTACCCTATTCATTGATTTTGTCGTTATTTTACCGAGAGGATCAACATTTCATTGTGTTTTATTTGTTATTATCATACCATCTCCGACTGCTGTGTCTCTTAAAGTGTTAAACCGCAGATCATATTTTTGTTGTTTTAAATGTTGATGTTTTCCTTGTTAAAGCACTTTGAGCTGCACCTGATGTAAAGATGAAAAGTGCTATACAAATAAAGCTTATTATTATAATTATTACTCCTAATGCTTCCAGGTTTTCCCACAGATAACCTCGTGTTATACACCGTCAAAACGCTATGATTTGTGGGTAATTCTTGTGGTATACCTGGCATAAAGAGCTCTTAATAATGACTCCAAAAGAGCTCTACTTGATGATTGGAAAACGGGACAACCCTAAAAGCCTAAAATCTCAAATCGCAATTGAACCACAGTAAGTACATCTGAGCTGTCCCAAGTCTTTTACTATTCCTTTGAATGCGACTCTGAATAGTTTACACTATGGCTGAGTCATAAACTGTGATTTTGAATGCTTGTGATTCATCGTCAGTTTTGCATTACCCCTGAATAACAGAGTCTCATTTTGGTACATTTTGCATTTATAAAATGTGATGCCTGTTTGCAGACAGTAGAGTATTGTGCCACAGATGACCTTGAGTTATACACCGTCCGAACGCTAGGATGTGTGGGTAATTCTTGTGGTAGGCTATAGCTCGCGTAAAGAGCTCGTAATGACTGCGAAAGAGCTCTCATTGATGATTGGAAAACGGGACAACCCTCATAATAAGAGCATGCATACTTTTGAACAAGTGTGGACACTGCGTTTGACCACAATATAACATTTTTGCAACATGATTTGCGAATGTAATGAACCACACAGAGCATACATTACAAACTCATAATGTGGACACTGGTTGAGGGTCAGAGGGTAAATAATATAGTGTGATTTCTGAAATAGTGCTCCTCATCTCCCTCAGACAGAAGACAAAGAGCAGCTGAAGGACTGAAGCAGCCTACATGTATTTGATGTAGTTATACACGTAAATCAGGAGGGGGTCGACTGGAAGGAAGTCAGACGTAAGGCGTGTTAAGTGTGAGTTAAACACGTTGTTATGAAAGCTGTTACTGAATCTGCAGACTCCAGAAATACTGCTGACAACCAATAATGCACTTAAAGTTGAGTGCATTCTGACATTAAAGTAATAACGTATTTCTACCTCAATGCCACATGTGTAGCCTCTTTCATCGAAGGTGTCAGTTAGTGTCTGAGAAATGACACATTAGTGTAAATAAACAGTTTGAAGTTTTGTTTCTGGCTGTTTATCCACTGGTGACGTCATGGTGATTTCCCATCAGTAGCTGCAGTGGGGATGTTTGCCTTATACATGCTAATGAATGATAAAGAAGTGACACATACCTCAGTGTGATGCAGCACTTTACCAGACCTGATACATTATCACAACTAATACAAAACCTTAACATTCAAGTAATTACAACCAGATTTCAGGAATTACACACAAGCTGTAGCCGTTTCTTGTAAATAGCCAAAACCAAATTTAAAGTACATATTGCAAATTACTCAAATATTGAGGGCGATTCACATTTGATATCCTTTACAACAACCTACTGGTCTCTCCTCGGCATTTTGATATCTTGAGTAAAAGTAGAAGTACTCAGATCTTGTACTTGAGTAAAAGTAGAAGTACTCAGATCTTGTAGTAAAAGTAGAAGTATTCAAATCTTGTACTTGAGTAAAAGTAGAAGTACTCAGATCTTGTAGTAAAAGTAGAAGTATTCAGATCTTGTACTTGAGTAAAAGTAGAAGTACTCAGATCTTAAGTAAAAGTAGAAGTACTCAGACCTTGGACTTGAGTAAAAGTAGAAGTACTCAAATCTTGTACTTGAGTAAAAGTAGAAGTACTCAGATCTTGGACTTGAGTAAAAGTAGAAGTACTCAGACCTTGGACTTGAGTAAAAGTAGAAGTATTCAAATCTTGTACTTGAGTAAAAGTAGAAGTACTCAGATCTTGTAGTAAAAGTAGAAGTATTCAGATCTTGTACTTGAGTAAAAGCAGAAGTACTCAGATCTTGTAGTAAAAGTAGAAGTATTCAGATCTTGTACTTGAGTAAAAGTAGAAATACTCAGATCTTAAGTAAAAGTAGAAGTACTCAGACCTTGGACTTGAGTAAAAGTAGAAGTACTCAGATCTTGTAGTAAAAGTAGAAGTATTCAGATATTGTACTTGAGTAAAAGCAGAAGTACTCAGATCTTGTAGTAAAAGTAGAAGTATTCAGATCTTGTACTTGAGTAAAAGTAGAAATACTCAGATCTTAAGTAAAAGTAGAAGTACTCAGACCTTGGACTTGAGTAAAAGTAGAAGTACTCAGATCTTGTAGTAAAAGTAGAAGTATTCAAATCTTGTACTTGAGTAAAAGTAGAAGTACTCAGATCTTGTAGTAAAAGTAGAAGTATTCAGATCTTGTACTTGAGTAAAAGCAGAAGTACTCAGATCTTGTAGTAAAAGTAGAAGTATTCAGATCTTGTACTTGAGTAAAAGTAGAAGTACTCAGATCTTAAGTAAAAGTAAAAGTACTCAGACCTTGGACTTGAGTAAAAGTAGAAGTACTCAGATATTGTACTTGAGTGAAAGTAGAAGTACTCAGATCTTGTACTTGAGTAAAAGTAGAAGTACTCAGATCTTGAGTAAAAGTAGAAGTACTCAGGTCTTGTACTTGAGTAAATGTAGAAGTACTCAGATCTTGTACTTGAGTAAAAGTAGAAGTACTCAGGTCTTGTACTTGAGTAAAAGTAGAAGTACTCGGATCTTGTACTTGAGTAAAAGTAGAAGTACTCAGGTCTTGTACTTGAGTAAAAGTAGAAGTACTCAGACCTTGTACTTAAGTAAAAGTAGAAGTACTCAGATCTTGTACTTGAGTAAAAGTAGAAGTACTCGGATCTTGTACTTGAGTGAAAGTAGAAGTACTCAGGTCTTGTACTTGAGTAAAAGTAGAAGTACTCAGGTCTTGTACTTGAGTAAAAGTAGAAGTACTCAGACCTTGTACTTGAGTAAAAGTAGAAGTACTCAGATCTTGTACTTGAGTAAAAGTAGAAGTACTCAGATCTTGTACTTGAGTAAAAGTAGAAGTACTCAGGTCTTGTACTTGAGTAAAAGTAGAAGTACTCAGATCTTGTTCTTGAGTAGAAGTACTCAGATCTTGTACTTGAGTAAAAGTAGAAGTACTCAGATCTTGTACTTGAGTAAAAGTAGAAGTACTCAGATCTTGTACTTGAGTAAAAGTAGAAGTACCAGAGTGTAGGAATACTCTGTTACAGTAAAAGCATTCAAAATGTTCCTCAAGTAAAAGTAGAAAAGTATTCTCATCTAAATATAGTGAAAGACAGTAAAAGTAGTCGTTGTGCAGATTGGTCCATTTCAGAATAATATATATGATATGTTTTATAATGATTGATCATGAAAGTGTTCTCAAAGCTGGTGAAGGTGCAGCTAGTCTGAATGACTTTGTATTCTGCAGGGTAGCTGGAGGATTTACTCCAGGTGGAACTAAAGTCTGATTCAACACTTGATTAGATTTCACATCCTTCATCCACATCTGAGAAGTAACTAAAGGTATTAAATACATGTAGTGGAATAGAAGTACAAGTATCTCAACAGTTGAGTTAAGTACAGTACTTGAGTACATTTACTTACATTTACACCTCTGTTTTTACAAAATATATCATGTTTCTATCTATCAAAAACACGCAGTAAGTACATTATGTTTCTTTGTCTATATTCAAACATTCAGCACCAGGCAGTAACTTCAGGTGTTCGTCACTGAGCTGTTGTGTTATTGTTATCTCCAAATAAAGGAAGTTCTGGTTAATAACTGTTCAATCACGGACAGCTGACAACACTCAGGTCGGGGAATTCCAACAACGGCGACACACACACACACACACACACACACACACACACACACACACGCATGTATTTGAAATGAAAACAGTGATGTCTCTCTTTAAAGTAGAGACACTACATACTGATATACACCTGAACATCAGCAGGAGAGGACTCTTTAAAGTAGAGACACTACATACTGATATACACCTGAACATCAGCAGGAGAGGACTCTTTAAAGTAGAGACACTACATACTGATATACACCTGAACATCAGCAGGAGAGGACTCTTTAAAGTAGAGCCACTACATACTGATATACACCTGAACATCAGCAGGAGAGGACTCTTTAAAGTAGAGACACTACATACTGATATACACCTGAACATCAGCAGGAGAGAACTCTTTAAAGTAGAGACACTACATACTGATATACACCTGAACATCAGCAGGAGAGGACTCTTTAAAGTAGAGCCACTACATACTGATATACACCTGAACATCAGCAGGAGAGAACTCTTTAAGTAGAGACACTACATACTGATATACACCTGAACATCAGCAGGAGAGGACTCTTTAAAGTAGAGCCACTACATACTGATATACACCTGAACATCAGCAGGAGAGGACTCTTTAAAGTAGAGACACTACATACTGATATACACCTGAACATCAGCAGGAGAGAACTCTTTAAAGTAGAGACACTACATACTGATATACACCTGAACATCAGCAGGAGAGGACTCTTTAAAGTAGAGCCACTACATACTGATATACACCTGAACATCAGCAGGAGAGAACTCTTTAAAGTAGAGACACTACATACTGATATACACCTGAACATCAGCAGGAGAGAACTCTTTAAAGTAGAGACACTACATACTGATATACACCTGAACATCAGCAGGAGAGAACTCTTTAAAGTAGAGACACTACATACTGATATACACCTGAACATCAGCAGGAGAGGACTCTTTAAAGTAGAGACGCTACATACTGATATACACCTGAACATCAACAGGAGAGGACTCTTTAAAGTAGAGACACTACATACTGATATACACCTGAACATCAGCAGGAGAGGACTCTTTAAAGTAGAGACGCTACATACTGATATACACCTGAACATCAGCAGGAGAGGACTCTTTAAAGTAGAGACGCTACATACTGATATACACCTGAACATCAGCAGGAGAGGACTCTTTAAAGTAGAGACACTACATACTGATATACACCTGAACATCAGCAGGAGAGAACTCTTTAAAGTAGAGACACTACATACTGATATACACCTGAACATCAGCAGGAGAGAACTCTTTAAAGTAGAGACACTACATACTGATATACACCTGAACATCAGCAGGAGAGGACTCTTTAAAGTAGAGACGCTACATACTGATATACACCTGAACATCAACAGGAGAGGACTCTTTAAAGTAGAGACACTACATACTGATATACACCTGAACATCAGCAGGAGAGGACTCTTTAAAGTAGAGACGCTACATACTGATATACACCTGAACATCAGCAGGAGAGGACTCTTTAAAGTAGAGACGCTACATACTGATATACACCTGAACATCAGCAGGAGAGGACTCTTTAAAGTAGAGACACTACATACTGATATACACCTGCACATCAGCAGGAGAGGACTCTTTAAAGTAGAGACACTACATACTGATATACACCTGAACATCAGCAGGAGAGGACTCTTTAAAGTAGAGACACTACATACTGATATACACCTGAACATCAGCAGGAGAGGACTCTTTAAAGTAGAGACGCTACATACTGATATACACCTGAACATCAGCAGGAGAGGACTCTTTAAAGTAGAGACGCTACATACTGATATACACCTGAACATCAGCAGGAGAGGACTCTTTAAAGTAGAGACACTACATACTGATATACACCTGCACATCAGCAGGAGAGGACTCTTTAAAGTAGAGACACTACATACTGATATACACCTGAACATCAGCAGGAGAGGACTCTTTAAAGTAGAGACACTACATACTGATATACACCTGAACATCAGCAGGAGAGGACTCTTTAAAGTAGAGACACTACATACTGATATACACCTGAACATCAGCAGGAGAGGACTCTTTAAAGTAGAGACACTACATACTGATATACACCTGTACATCAGCAGGAGAGGACTCTTTAAAGTAGAGACACTACATACTGATATACACCTGAACATCAGCAGGAGAGGACTCTTTAAAGTAGAGACACTACATACTGATATACACCTGAACATCAGCAGGAGAGGACTCTTTAAAGTAGAGACACTACATACTGATATACAACCTGAACATCAGCAGGAGAGGACTCTTTAAAGTAGAGACACTACATACTGATATACACCTGAACATCAGCAGGAGAGGACTCTTTAAAGTAGAGACACTACATACTGATATACACCTGAACATCAGCAGGAGAGGACTCTTTAAAGTAGATACACTACATACTGATATACACCTGAACATCAGCAGGAGAGGACTCTTTAAAGTAGAGACACTACATACTGATATACACCTGAACATCAGCAGGAGAGGACTCTTTAAAGTAGAGACACTACATACTGATATACACCTGAACATCAGCAGGAGAGGACTCTTTAAAGTAGAGACACTACAAACTGATATACACCTGAACATCAGCAGGAGATGACTCTTTAAAGGAGAGACACTACATACTGATATACACCTGAACATCAGCAGGAGAGGACTCTTTAAAGTAGAGACACTACATACTGATATACACCTGAACATCAGCAGGAGAGAACTCTTTTAAAGTAGAGACACTACATACTGATATACACCTGAACATCAGCAGGAGAGGACTCTTTAAAGTAGAGACACTACATACTGATATACACCTGAACATCAGCAGGAGAGGACTCTTTAAAGTAGAGACACTACATACTGATATACACCTGAACATCAGCAGGAGAGGACTCTTTAAAGTAGAGACACTACATACTGATATACACCTGAACATCAGCAGGAGAGGACTCTTTAAAGTAGAGACACTACATACTGATATACACCTGAACATCAGCAGGAGAGGACTCTTTAAAGTAGAGACACTACATACTGATATACACCTGAACATCAGCAGGAGAGGACTCTTTAAAGTAGAGACACTACATACTGATATACACCTGAACATCAGCAGGAGAGGACTCTTTAAATTAGAGACACTACATACTGATATACACTTGAACATCAGCAGGAGAGGACTCTTTAAAGTAGAGACACTACATACTGATATACACCTGAACATCAGCAGGAGAGGACTCTTTAAAGTAGAGACACTACATACTGATATACACCTGAACATCAGCTGGAGAGGACTCTTTAAAGTAGAGACACTACATACTGATATACACCTGAACATCAGCAGGAGAGGACTCTTTAAAGTAGAGACACTACATACTGATATACACCTGAACATCAGCTGGAGAGGACTCTTTAAAGTAGAGACACTACATACTGATATACACCTGAACATCAGCAGGAGAGGACTCTTTAAAGTAGAGACACTACATACTGATATACACCTGAACATCAGCAGGAGAGGACTCTTTAAAGTAGAGACACTACATACTGATATACACCTGAACATCAGCAGGAGAGGACTCTTTAAAGTAGATACACTACATACTGATATACACCTGAACATCAGCAGGAGAGGACTCTTTAAAGTAGAGACACTACATACTGATATACACCTGAACATCAGCAGGAGAGGACTCTTTAAAGTAGAGACACTACATACTGATATACACCTGAACATCAGCAGGAGAGGACTCTTTAAAGTAGAGACACTACATACTGATATACACCTGAACATCAGCAGGAGAGGACTCTTTAAAGGAGAGACACTACATACTGATATACACCTGAACATCAGCAGGAGAGGACTCTTTAAAGGAGATACACTACATACTGATATACACCTGAACATCAGCTGGAGAGGACTCTTTAAGTAGAGACACTACATACTGATATACACCTGAACATCAGCAGGAGAGGACTCTTTAAAGTAGAGACACTACATACTGATATACACCTGAACATCAGCAGGAGAGGACTCTTTAAAGTAGAGACACTACATACTGATATACACCTGAACATCAGCAGGAGAGAACTCTTTAAAGTAGAGACACTACATACTGATATACACCTGAACATCAGCAGGAGAGGACTCTTTAAAGTAGAGACACTACATACTGATATACACCTGAACATCAGCAGGAGAGGACTCTTTAAAGTAGAGACACTACATACTGATATACACCTGAACATCAGCAGGAGAGGACTCTTTAAAGTAGAGACACTACATACTGATATACACCTGAACATCAGCAGGAGAGGACTCTTTAAAGTAGAGACACTACATACTGATATACACCTGAACATCAGCAGGAGAGGACTCTTTAAAGTAGAGACACTACATACTGATATACACCTGAACATCAGCAGGAGAGGACTCTTTAAAGTAGAGACACTACATACTGATATACACCTGAACATCAGCAGGAGAGGACTCTTTAAAGTAGAGACACTACATACTGATATACACCTGAACATCAGCAGAAGAGGACTCTTTAAAGTAGAGACACTACATACTGATATACACTGAACATCAGCAGGAGAGGACTCTTTAAAGTAGAGACACTACATACTGATATACACCTGAACATCAGCAGGAGAGGACTCTTTAAAGTAGAGACACTACATACTGATATACACCTGAACATCAGCAGGAGAGGACTCTTTAAAGTAGAGACACTACATACTGATATACACCTGAACATCAGCAGGAGAGGACTCTTTAAAGTAGAGACACTACATACTGATATACACCTGAACATCAGCAGGAGAGGACTCTTTAAAGTAGAGACACTACATACTGATATACACCTGAACATCAGCAGGAGAGGGACTCTTTAAAGTAGAGACACTACATACTGATATACAGCTGAACATCAGCAGGAGAGGACTCTTTAAAGTAGAGACACTACATACTGATATACACCTGAACATCAGCAGGAGAGGACTCTTTAAAGTAGAGACACTACATACTGATATACACCTGAACATCAGCAGGAGAGGACTCTTTAAAGTAGAGACACTACATACTGATATACACCTGAACATCAGCAGGAGAGGACTCTTTAAAGTAGAGACACTACATACTGATATACACCTGATCATCAGCAGGAGAGGACTCTTTAAAGTAGAGACACTACATACTGATATACACCTGAACATCAGCAAGAGAGAACTCTTTAAAGTAGAGACACTTCATACTGATATACACCTGAACATCAGCAGGAGAGGACTCTTTAAAGTAGAGACACTACATACTGATATACACCTGAACATCAGCAGGAGAGGACCCTTTAAAGTAGAGACACTACATACTGATATACACCTGAACATCAGCTGGAGAGGACTCTTTAAAGTAGAGACACTACATACTGATCTACACCTGAACATCAGCTGGAGAGGACTCTTTAAAGTAGAGACACTACATACTGATATACACCTGAACATCAGCAGGAGAGGACTCTTTAAAGTAGAGACACTACATACTGATATACACCTGAACATCAGCAGGAGAGGACTCTTTAAAGTAGAGACACTACATACTGATATACACCTGAACATCAGCAGGAGAGGACTCTTTAAAGTAGAGACACTACATACTGATATACACCCTGAACATCAGCAGGAGAGGACTCTTTAAAGTAGAGACACTACATACTGATATACACCTCTGAACATCAGCAGGAGAGGACTCTTTAAAGTAGAGACACTACATACTGATATACACCTGAACATCAGCAGGAGAGGACTCTTTAAAGTAGAGACACATACTGATATACACCTGAACATCAGCAGGAGAGGACTCTTTAAAGTAGAGACACTACATACTGATATACAGCTGAACATCAGCAGGAGAGGACTCTTTAAAGTAGAGACACTACATACTGATATACACCTGAACATCAGCAGGAGAGGACTCTTAAAGTAGAGACACTACATACTGATATACACCTGAACATCAGCAGGAGAGGACTCTTTAAAGTAGAGACACTACATACTGATATACACCTGAACATCAGCAGGAGAGGACTCTTTAAAGTAGAGACACTACATACTGATATACACCTGATCATCAGCAGGAGAGGACTCTTTAAAGTAGAGACACTACATACTGATATACACCTGAACATCAGCAGGAGAGGACTCTTTAAAGTAGAGACACTACATACTGATATACACCTGAACATCAGCAGGAGAGGACTCTTAAATGTAAAAATAAACAAATAAAAAGCTTGTTTGACACAGTGACAGAACTGTTGATCAAATTGTCACCAAGGCCTTTTTGCCCGACTTTTTTCTAGTTTTTCAGTTTCACCCATCAGAGCTGTGAAAGTTCAACTAGCTGCATCACGTTATATTTATGGATCCAATGGGACAAGGACACTCGTCTCTGTCACCCAGCGAACAACCTCCGTGAATCATAAATTAGTCACAGTTAATGTGAAACTCAGAAAAGAAATCGTGCAATAAACCCTTTTTAAAGTCTTCTTATTTGTTAGGTAACATCAAACCTTGATTATTCCCCTAAAGTCTCTGAAACAGTCAAAACAAACTTGTGAAATCAAACATAAATTAATCAATTAAACCAGTTATTTGTTTACGTTTTTGTAATTAATACAAGTAAATACACATTTATATGAGAATGATTTAAATCAGAATCAGTTTTATTACCAGGTCAACACGTACGTGGAATTTGACTTAATGTTGTGGTGCATACATCAAAGTCAAACAAAAATTAAAAACACAATAATTATTTTAAGAAAACTAAAATAACATTAAAAAATATTCTAAAATATAGCAGTATTTACATTGAATATGGTTGAAATCGTAGAAACAGAATAGGAATCAATCACAAATTAATCTTTAATAATAAGAGGTGCCCTGATACACAATCTAAGAGTCATTTATATAAAGTAATGTAATATATACATATTAGTTAAATAGATTCGTAGTAAACAGGTAGGTGCGAAACCCCAAATATGTCAAAGTCAAAGTCATTATTGTCAATCTTTCAGTTTATGTGTACGACACAGAGATCAAAATACCGTTTCCTACAACCCCCAATACAATAATACAAATATGTATATCCTATATATACACAATCAATAGACACATTTATACATATATACTAGGGGTGTAACGGTACACGTACCCGTACCGAAATTATTCGGTACGGGCCCTTCGGTTCGGTACAGGTGTGTACCGAAGTGTACCGAACGAATATAACGTTAAACGTAAAAAATTGAGAACGTGAACAACTTTTTGGAAGTAATCTCAGGTGCTGCGTCGCAGCATTCAGAGTAATTTGCTCACATTGGGTTCAACGCGTCATAGAGCGAGCAAGTCATTTAATTGGATGCGAGGCATACTATGAGAGCTGGTCAGAGGGATGCGTTCAAATGTAGTCAGTAATTTGAGGAACTGTCGAAAATTAATGGCAAACGCAGATAAAGTTGAGCTCGAAAATCCTCCAGCATCATTGAAGTCTCCGGTTTGAGAACATTTTGGTTTCGCAGTTACGTACAAGGATGAAGGACAAAGACAGGTGGACCGAACCAAAGCTGTTTGTCGGCATTGTTCAACTAAAATTGGTTACGCGGCTGGCAATACATCAAGCTAGCACACTCTTGAAAAGGCATCACCCGAACGTGAATATCACCGGTACCAAAAGAAAAAAGACTGAAGTGCAAACCCAACTCCCGCTAGCATGTAAGCCTCCACCACTCGCAGAGAGTTCAGACCGAGCCAAAGCTGTTACAAACACCAAATATCCTTATGTTGCCATGTTAGCAAAGCGCTACCTGGCTGTATCGGCTACCTCTGTCCCTAGAGAGGGTGTTTCTCCACAGCAGGAGACATTGTTAGTGCCAGCAGATCTGCCC